>NW_020203678.1:1587-16898 GCF_001531365.2 Cynara cardunculus var. scolymus | reverse complement strand
TTAAATGAATATCTTTAAAAAGTCAGATAATGACATCATTTAATGTCTTTCCAAAGCAAATGATGGCAGCCGCCATCTGTTTGAATTTGAAGATTTTGGCTGGGTTTAATACCCTTCCCAAGAACAATTATAAACTCGAGTCGCACACCTCCCCCAAGACCGGTTGCATGTCCAAAAATGGCAGCAAATGGGGATGGTTTCGACTCTAGATTTCCAGGAATAGAGACAGATAATACCCTAAATTCTCATTTGTTGAGTAAGATCCGGATAAGAAAAGAAAACGAATTGGGAGTCTTTAGATTTCGGAAGGATATAAGATAAAATATTTGATTTAGAGTTGCATGCAGGACTCAAGTCACCCAAAAGTGTAATCGGTTCTTTTTAAAAAAAATGTAAGAACTCTCTTCTTCTCTTTTGAGATTTAAAAGGTTTCTGGGTCACAGATTATCATCTRATGAAGACATATGCATGTCTTCGATGGATAATCTCGCCATCCGAAACTTGAGTTGAGTAGAAAGATAAAAAAAATGTATAGAAAATCGAACACTTTAAAGGGGATTAGATGACTTTAGGAGCATACCTTTTTGAAGACAAGGCAGATAAGAACGATTCGAGCACAGCAGCAATCCTAAACTTGCAGGGAGAAGAGTTCGGCTTGAAGGTGATAAACTATTTAGAGAGGGAGAACGAGGAAAGACTAGAGCTTTTTGAATAAAGAAGAGTTTTTAAAAGAGGAAGAGGGTATTTATATGAGACTTCTAGAAGAGAAGTGGGCTGGCCTCTAAAAGTCCAAGCCCAAAGATTTAAATATTTCCTTAAATTAAGGCCCAAAAATCTAAAATAACCAAAATGTTCAATCCTGGAACAAGACTAGCTGTCGAACAGAATGATCAGTTTGGGCAACCAGCGCCTCAGAAAGAAGACAACAGAGCCTCTGCGAAGAAAAGACGGCAGAGCTTCTGTGAAGAGACTCAGAGCTTCTGCAAAGAGATGCCAGAGCCTCTGTGGAGAGACACAGTTTCTGCAAAGAGATGCTAGAGCCTCTGTGAAGAGGCACAAATTCTGCAAAGAGATGCTAGAGACTCTGTGAATAGACCCAAATTCTGCAAATAGATGCCAGAGCCTCTGTGAAGAGACAAAAAGTCTCTGTGAAAAGATAGTCTTTGAGAAGAGTTGCCAGAGTCTCTGTGGAAGGACACACAGTCTCTGAGAAGAGGCAACATAGCCTCTGTAGATAGTGCTAGAGCCTCTGTAGCTAGTGCCAGAGCCTCTGTAGCTATCACCAGAGCCTCTGTGGCTAACGCCAGAGCCTCTGATCGAATTGGCGACCTCTTCAAGATCATACTCTGAATAAGGTTAATCCTAAAAGACTTAGTTTTCTAATGAAGATTTTGAAATGAGGTCCTAACCTGGAAATCCAAAAGTGCAGAGTTCTTACATCCTCTTCCCGAACTCTCACTTGGTGGTATCCAGATCGTAGGTCAATCTTGGAAAAATATACCGCTCCTTGGAGTTGAGCAAACAGATCATCGATTCTAGGAAGGGGGTATATGTTCTTGATGGTCAACTTATTAAGTTCCCTATAATCAATACACATTCGCATTGACCCATCTTTCTTTTTAAAGAGCAGAACCGGTGCACCCCATGGTGAGTAACTTGGTCTTATAAATCCCCTATATAATAACTCCTGGAGTTGATTTTGACATTTCTTGAATCTTCGAAGGTGCCAAGCGATATGGTGCCTTTGCCACTGGAGCAGCTCCAGGAATTAGGTCGATACCGAATTCRACTTGTCTTGGCGGGGGTAGTCYWGGTAAATCCTCAGGAAATACGTCAGGAAACTCCCGAACTACAGGGAAATTCACAATACTTTTCTCCTTGACCTTCCCATCAATCACATGTGCCAGAAATRCAGCGTAATTCCYCTTCAAGTACTTTCGCATCTTCATGCAGGATACTATCTTAATTTTTCGATCTGACTTGTCTCCTTGAATCACAATTGGGTCATTTCCATCTTGAGGAGTCCGGATAGTCTTCTCTGAAAAGACAATCTCAGCTTGATTTTTGGATAGCCAATCCATGCCGATAACTATGTCAAAACTCCCTATTTCAATCGGTATAAGATCTATGCTGAAATTCTTATTGGCTAAACTTAGAGTGCAATCCTTAATTATGTYTTTAGCCTTAATTTCTTGRCCATTAKSAAACTCAATTACGTAAGCTTCTTCCAACCTTTGGGACCTTAAGTTAATCTTAGGCTTAAAATCTAGTGATACAAAACTCCTATCTGCCCCTGAATCAAATAAAACTGTTGCAAATTCGTTATTCAGAARAAACGTACCTGAAACCACATTAGGATCATATCTATCTTCTTTGGCTCCTATCTTAAACGCTCTGCCCCGTGCCTGACCTTCTGGGTTTCCTTCACTTGTTGGTCGGGCTTGGCTTGCATTTGCTCCTTGTTTCCTCCTTGGGCATACATTCCTCATATGATCTAGGCTCCCACAATTGAAGCATAATCATCTTCAACAGTCCTTTGCTGTATGACCCCCTAGGTGGCATATTTGACAAATGATGCAATTCCCCCGATATGGATATTTGCATCTATTACACTTAGTCGTGCCTCCTTGAGTTACCGCCTGAGTTTGTGCCCCAAAGTTTCCTATCACTCTCCTATTCTTGTCATATTTTCCCCCAACCTTTGATTCCCCTGCTCCTCCATTTTTCTTTTTCCCTTGGCAAATTGTCCTGATCGAACCGCATAATTCGTGAGCTTGGTGGCAATATCTATCGCCTCCTTAAGGGTTTTTGGGTTGGCTGAGGTGATGTTTCCTCGGATTTCCGAAAACAATCCCCAGATATACCTATCAATGCGGACTTCCTCCGGTGTCACTAAATGAGGTACTAGATTCGCCAACTCATGGAATCGAGCTGTATAAGCAGCTATATTTTCTCCTTTCATTTCATGGTTCCATAACTCCATTTCTAACTTCTGGAGTTCGCATCTTGGGCAGTATTCATCCTTTAGCAATTTCTTAAATTCTTCCCAAGAAAAAGCTGGTTAACCGCTTCTCGACCTCTGGTTTGCACTAATGTATTCCACTAGGTAAGTGCCCTTCCTTGTAATAAACATGCCGCATATTCTACTTTATTTCCTTCGGTACATTTACTAATGTGAAGGACAGACTCCATGCTTTCGAGCCACGATAATAATCCTACTGCTCCTTCGGTTCCATTGAATTCTTTCGGGTTGCAAGATCTAAAAGATTTATAAGTGCATTCCCTAGCCGCCCTTGGCTCTGGATTATTTAGTTGGTTAACATTCATGCCAGCAGCCACTTGACTGACTATGTTGGGGAGTGCGGCCAAAAGTTGTTCTGACACAAGTCATGCAATCTCGGGATTTTCCCTCCTTGGTGGCATCTTTTTAGGCCTAAGTCAGAAGGGAATTCATCATTTTTGTGGCATAATAAGGTTGATACCTTCCAATCATTTAAATGATGCCAAGAGTGTTCATCACATGGATATTATTCAAGCATTTACATAATTAGAATAGATTAATCTTATGCACACCATGACTTGACATAAATAAGCATTTCCCAAAAAAAAAATTATGCATTCAAAGACATTTATAGTCACACAAAACAGGATAGTGAGTTTCTACGCAAAAGAGTGGGCATCCTACCACTAATCTTTCTTCTAGAACAACATCCATCCTATCACTATTCCCAAAATTAGCATCACCACTCAACTTACTATCAACCATCTGTACAACCTTTTATTTACTGCCTTGCTGCAGCGACAACGTCCGTGTTCCACAACATGCGCTGATGGTGTGCTTCCATCACATCAGACAGGTTGTTTAGGATGTGGTGGTGGTGGTATCCCAGCGGGGTCTGGTGCACTTGCGTATCGGATGCGATTCTCCCTACCCATTCTCTTTCAGCCAGATTCATGCCTCGGGTGCAGGACGCAGGTACCTCGGTCACCACTTAAGTTATCCTGCTCCCCAATTGCGGTCGGGAAGTCTCTCTTATGACTCTAACAGAGTCTTCAAATGCCACACGTTGTGGCAGTCGAATGCTCTTCCTTGGCGTGACTCTAATCCTTGAGCCATGATAAGTTCGTGGTGGAACATCGGGTGCTGGCTCCGATGGGGTAGGAAAGATGCTTGTGGAGAGGCAGATGCCCCACTGATCGCAATGTCCTGCTCATACGGGTCTATTTCTTCATTGTGGGCTGAGTTTATTCTAGAGTGACCAACCACGTAACCGGATTCATCGACCGAGTATTCACTAGGATCGGACGACGCCATAGTGAGCTGCGACATTAATAATCTTAATTAATAATTACGCCATCTATAAATACTTAGAGATATAACCAAAGCTTCTAAACAAGGCTAAGGGTGGAAATCAAACTAGACCTTCAAAATATAGAGTATCTGGTCTCATGACCAGAGCTTCTGGTTTAACTAAAATCCTTAGGAAAGGATTTCTCATCCATCGGTCCTCTGGAAAATCAATGGAATTCTATTTTATCAACCGCTGGTTCAACATCCACACTTAGAATAATTATGGATTTATTATCCATCGATCCTCTGGTTCCTCATACTTGCACTTACCAGAGCTTCTGGTTGCATGACCAGAGCCTCTGGTTCAACTTTCATACTTAGAATAGTACTAAGTAACCTATCCATCGATCTCTGGTTTCCTTCTCAACAGTGCTTCTGGTGCATTCATGAACTCAAACAAATATAAGGAATTCCTATTCTTTTGCCTCTGGTCCTTCTAACCAGAGCTTCTAGTACCACATACACACTTTATAGCTTTATGGGATTTCTATCCCATTGCCTCTGGTCCTTCTAACTAGAGCTTCTGATGCCACTTAAACACTTAGAAATTTTATGGAATTTCTATCCCATCGCCTCTGGTTCTTCTAACCACAGCTTCTGGTCCAACATGGACACTTAACAAGATAAGGGTTTTTCTACCCAACGTCTCTGGTCTTTCTAGGGCAATGGATATTCATAGTGAGTGTAACACATAAATCATGTTTTTCATAACAATTTCTTTATGGGAGCATATCTCTAGTACAACCGATTAAGTTCTTCTTATTATATGTAAGTTAAACACAGGTGATCAGGCTTTGTTTAATCGACATATAATAACGTGACCCGCTTTAGATTCACATGATTCCAAATTACTTGAAAATTCCATTTTGAAATTTTTTGTTTATAGTCGATGATTTTTAAGAAAAAGCAGCGTTCTCTATAACTGAAGCTCTGATACCAAATCTGTCACACCCCGCTAAAGCGGAAACACGAGATGCAATAGGTAAGCGAGTCATAGCAACCGTTAATAAATAACACTTTTCAATTTTTCAAAATAAAACGAGTTTAACATCATAACCAACTTTTTTTTTGACAAATACTTCTTTTACAAAAACTTCCATTTCGAACTTAATCTGTTTTGCCACGAGTATGGTCACAAAGTACTTCATTTCTTACATGTTACCTGAAAATCATGGAACATAAAACAACTCAACTACAAATAGTTGGTGAGCTCACAGGTTTTCATATGCATAAAACATTTTAATGCGTAAACCAAATATTTGCAAACTCATGCTAATCTTTTGCACTTAATAAATGTAAATCTTCCACAATGTAAGAACTTGAGACGCTACTGAGCCTTACCTGACCAACGTGCCCCATTATTTTACGAACGACCATAAGTAGCCCGTACACTCATTTAGGTCCCACAGTTCGTAGTAGTAATAATTCAGCGGTGGTCCAAATTCCACATGATTAGACCAAGAAAACATAGGTAATGTGCACCCGTTTCTAGGTGGGACTGTCAACACAATAGTGGCTATCCACAATACCACGGCCCGAGAATGTGCCCGAGTTTACAAGTAGCGTTTACGGACGGGGACTTTATTTGGAAAATATACTCTCAAGCACATCAACTGAGCATTTATTTTATAGTGCAATAACAGTCAGTATTTCATGACATAATAAACTTGACTAAACAGTTCTTTAGTCCGATGGTTTCAAACAAAGCTTGACTAAAAAGTTCTTCAGTCCAATGGTTTCAATAAAGCTTGAYTAAACAGTTCTTTAGTCCAATGGTTTCAATAAATAAACATGCATAGTTTGCTTACTCWCATGCTTTTCCCCCAATAAAATAGACAAAGCATTAAAAGTGGGGCCGTGAGAACTCACAGGTTTATAGGTGAATATCCAAGATAATGACGTCTGAAGCTTTCAACGCCCGCCCTAACTTCCTAAACAGGCCAACAACCAGAACTATGATCACTTATGGGTTCTTGATAAGGATAAAGTTAAGTTGCATCCTATGCAATGCCATCGAGTTTTCATAAATTTAAGTTGATATTTTATTATTTATTCTAAAAATAGTCCAAAAATTATACATTAAAAGAAATCGTAATCCTATTCTCAAAAGCTGATTTTTGGACAGATTATACATTTTGTTCCAAATATTTTTTTTTTGGGTTTTATCAAACTCTAAAAGTAGAACCTTTCAAAAGTCATTTTTTTATGTCCACTTTTTACATCATTACAATCATGAGCTAAGTCGACATTTTCCAAATACCAAGGAATTTTAGTGGGTTTAAGTCCCTCATAAATACCCTACAATCTCGAGTTACACAACCCCCAAAACAGATTGCACATTCAACGAGTGACAGTCTTTTTGGGGTCTAAACTCATCATTTTTCAAGAATTTTAACACCACTTTCCAGATAGCAAAAATAAGTAAAATCTCCAGAAAGATTATTTCCTGATTTTATTGAGTTTTTGAGGAAGGTAGGGTAGATTAAAGATGCATGCAAGACCCTATCATATTTCGATGTATGCCTTTTATGAATAAACTCTACATGCAAAAGATTTTTCCCCTACTTTAGTAAAAATCTGAGAATATGGATCATAAATTATCGTCCATTTGAAGACATTTTCATGTCTGTGACTCATAATCTCCCCCCTCATACTTTCCAGAAATTTGCTGCAAGATCGGGATGTAGGAGAAGAAGGATAAAGACTTTTAATGATTTGCAAAAGTAAGATAACTAGTATCATACCTTTTTTTTTCTTATAATCTTGGGAATCTTTAAGATTGACACAATTCTTAAGCTTGCTTGATGATGGAATCGGCTGGAATGTGATTGATTTTTAGAGAGAGATGAAAGGGTTCTCAAGCTGTCGATATTTTGGATAAATGAGAGTTTTTCAAAGAAGGTGGGGAATTTATATGAGGATTTTTAAAGAAAGAAGTGGGCTGGCCCCTCAAGGCCCAAACCCAATAAAACTTTTTATTATTTTTCAAACTAACTATAAACCCAGTATAATCTACCCAAACATAAATAAAACGGCATTACTAATTTCAGAACTCCATCTTTTAATAAATTATGTGGACATTCAAATGAGACTTTTGTATTTTAATTTTAAAAGTTTATAATATCAACTTTATTTTATTTGGAACGTTTCTAAAATATTTGGCATTACACATGTTAACTTTATCAATTGCCTACTGAGGCGGATCTTCCAAGCTTAACTTTGGGTACTGAGTCAGATGTACTCTAACAACCATGACTAGATCCTAATAAACTTATAATTCTAAATATAGGATCTATAATAAAGTGCTAACCTGAAACTCCGAAATGACATAATGTCACATGGAACTATCAAGGCAGTGGTGATGAAAATAAGTTTAAACCCAGATTTGCATAAGAAAATACAGAGATGCCAAACAGAGGCCGTCAAGGAAGAAAACAAGAAATCAGAAAAAGWGGGTAAGATAATTTCCATCATGAAGCCGAACAGGGAAGGAGTATTATGTTTTCAAAATTCGATATGGGTACCAAATTATGGGGATACACGAGAAACCATCCTAAATGAAAGCCACAAGTCCCGTTATTCCATCCATCCAGGTACCAACAAAATGTATAAAGATATGAAGGCATTTTATTGGTGGCCAGGTCTCAAGAAAGACATCGTAAGATATGTAGAACGATGCTTAACTTGTTTGCAAGTTAAAATTAAGCATCAGAGACCCTATGGAAATCTACAATCATTAGAAATATCGATCTGAAAATGGGATCATATTACGATGGACTTTATCATGAAATTACCCCGAACTCCAAAAGCTTATGATGCAATATGGGTCATAGTGGACCGTCTATCAAAGTCTGCACATTTCTTACCAATGAAAGAGACTTATTCATTGGAAAGATTGGCTCAAATCTATATCAAAGAAATTGKGACTAGACATGGAGTTCCATTAACCATTATATCTGATAGAGATAGTCGCTTTACTTCAAAGTTCTGGGAAAGTCTGCAAAGAGCTTTGGGATCACAAATCAAATTGAGTACGGCTTATCACCCACAAATAGATGGACAAAGTGAAAGAACCATCCAAACTCTCGAAGACATGTTGAGATCTTGTGTCATCGACTTCGGGGGACCATGGGAAGAACATTTGCCGTTGATAGAATTTTCCTACAATAATAGTTATCACTCCAGCATCCAAGTGGCACCTTATGAAGTCCTATATGGAAGAAAATGTCGAACGCCGTTGTGTTGGAATGAGGTAGGTGAAAAACAGTTGATAGGTCCCGAGATTTTGCAAGTAACGTCTGAAAAGATTGACCAGATTCGAGCAAAAATCAAAACTGCCCAAGATCGACAGAAAAGTTATGCCGACAAACGAAGAAATACCAATTGAATTTAACGTAGGTGACTTTGTAATGTTAAAGGTATCTCCATGGAAAGGTGTTATGAGATTTGGGAAGAAAGGTAAGAAGTGTTGTGGCGGTGAGAAGTGTTCTTGAATGAATCTCTTGTTCAAAGCTGTTTGAAGAGCTTGTGATTTGTTGTGTATTTTAAAACTGCAGAAACTGTGATTGTTAAGGTGAGTTTTAAAAATATTGTTGATTATACACTGTGAGTTTTTGATGATTAAAACCTTTATATATATTGTTATATAAACTGCTAGGTCTTTTATGTTGGTTTTGAAGAAAAGATGATGAAACTATTTTGATAGTTTAAAGGTGTTATTGTTATATATTTGAGTATTAAAAACTGTTTTGGGAAAGATAAAGAATGGGTTGCTTCTTTAAAACAGTTTTGGAAATGATATCCTGTTTTGAGGATTTAAAAAGGACATGATGTTTTTTGGAAATTATTGAAAGAATAGATTGTTCTTGAGTTTGAAATGTTTTAATGATAAAACTGTTGGTTGAAAACTATAGAGAATATTCTTTTGAGATGATTATGATTTTGATCTGTCTTCATTTGGAATTAATCTATAGATGTTATGGATAAAACTATGAATGAGGATTCAATAAGATGGTTGTGACTGCGGTCCTTCATCCGAACTAGTTCATAGATTTGAAAGAAGAAATAAGGGTGGCATATTAAGGAGAGGTGTCTTTTGGAATAAGGGTGACATATTAAGGAGAGGTGTCTTTTGGAATAAGGGTAGCATATTAAGGAGATGTGTCTTTTGGATATAAGGGTGGCAATTATGTGTGAATATTATAGCTCTTACTATTATGTGTTTTAAGACTACAATAGATTTGAGTCCTTACTTCTTTKTKATTTGAGAACTMAAAGATATTGTTCTTATTAGAAATAATAGTATTGATGTTATTGAGAAGGGAAAAACTTGGCCTATGGCCATTGATATTAGTTAAAAGTGTTTTGGAACAGAAGGGTCATTTTTATGAAGAATCAGAGGGGCTCTGGTTATTCCTTGTAAGGAACCAGAGGGGCTCTGGTTGGTCCTCATTATTGGACCAAAGGATTCTGGTTATTGATATGGAGAATGAGCAAGTTTTTACTAAATGTATTAATTGGACCAGAGGCTCTGTATCTATTGATAAGAGCTTCTACGTCAAAATCATATTTTTAGAAGTTTTAAGAAAAKGATTTTATACTTAGAATCTTTTTATGAAAAACAGACCAGAGAGGCTCTGGTTGGCTTACACGTTGAASMAGAAGCTCTGGTTAGTACAACCAGAGGCTCTGGTCGAGCAACCAGAAGCTCTGGAAGAGAGACCAGAGGGGCTCTGGTCCTGGTTATTGAAATATATTCCAAGTGTGGTTTGGAACCAGAGGCTCGATGGACCGACACAGTATGTTTTTTTTAGTTTTGCTACATGAGATGAATTATTTGAAATAAATGTTTTGGTGACCTTCACCCTGCATTACATAGAAGGGAACCTCGCTAGACATTCATGTCTAACCCTCATTTCGTGTTTTAAAAAATATGTGTGCAAATAAAGATAATAAGGGAAAGAGCATTATGTGACTTACTTCCCTATGTGCTTAGCTGTTTTGGAAGCATAGATGCTTGAATAGAAGAAGCATGTACTTTTGTAATTTTTGAGTGGTGTAATTCACATTAAAGACTTTTGTATTATGGACCTATGTGGGAGAAGACATGTATTCTATGTATAATATATGTGTTATATGCAATGTATGGATTGGGGGTGTTACAATTTGTGATCAAATGAACTTACATTATCTTTTTAGGAGGGACTGAGAGCTTCACTGGAGTACCTCTATAGTCTGTCAGAACCGACAATCCTACCCAAGAGTACATGCATATTTAAGTGAGTATAAATGAAAAATGGAATTGTGTGCAGAACTTAAAATGAAAATGAGAGGGGTAGTTGTTGTGAGCTAAAATAATTGATGAGAGTTGTGTAAGGATTAAAAGATTAAAAGAATCATGTTCTATCCTTTATAATCCGGGCAAACCACAAAATCTATTAGTTCTCAATTCTTTGGAGACTAATATTGAAAAAGGCAAAGCCCAGGCCAACGCTTGTCACAACCCCACCACCTACTCATTTGTACATAACATAAAAGTGTTTCAATAATACTTGGGGCATGCAGCTCATTTTATATCAGTTTCTCATTTGGAGATAATTGATATTGAAAAAGAAAGGATATATGTCCCCCCTTCAAGTCTTGTTGATCACAAATTGAGTCTGATAAATTTGAGTAGTTCACGGTGTTTATCCTTTTGAGCCTAATTTGAAGCATTAGTTGCTTTATCTTTTCACACTACACAAGTTTTTCAAAATATTTGTTGTTTTGCTTTAACGTTCTTATATATTCTTTTTCAAAGCTATCAATGATTGGATGGAAGTCCTGGTGAGATGAACCTTAAAAAGTCTCATATATGAAGTATATTCGTTGTACTTAATATATTTGTTATATTCACATGTCAATCTTTTTATAAGATTGTTAACAAATTCATAAGTTGAATTTGGTTATTTCCCTATGTTGATCCCAGATCTCTCAATAACACTAATAATCGAGTTAAGAATAACCAAATTATAGTGTTTTAATGAACAAAGTGATGAACACCTAAGAATAAATTATGAACATTAAAGAACAATCTTGAGTGTCAAAGGTTTCACTTTATTAATAAGAAAAAGGTAAAAGAGACATTTAATACAATAGGCCTAATCACCTATTTATACTAGTAAGCTAATTAGAAGACAACTATCTAGTGAGACTATTTAGCTAATCTTCTATTAACATATAATGTTTATCTAAACTATGGATAAGCTATAATTTTAAGATAAACTTGAAATCCAGCTGTCGACTTGTCATCTCCAGTTGTCTTTCATGGGATGATGGATCAACCTTATCTTCATATCTTCATCGTATGCCTCTAGTTGAATTGTTGAAGAAAACTCTAAGTGTTGTTGACCAGAGGGGTGATGAAGATGCTCTTTCCATCGCATCTTTGGTTGTTCATCGACCCTCTAGTTGTTCTCCAGACTTGGTCAATTCTGCATTGATGTCTTCATCGGTCTTCTGGTTGTTCATCACTTATTGTTTTTCATAACTTTTACACTTTATGGATTATGGGGTCTAACAATCTCCCCCTAAGTAATGAAAGAACAAACATAAACTAATCTAGGCACAATTTTGAAGAACAAAGACTAATGTAATAGAAAAGCATCAAATTCCAAATTTTCATTGGATGATGAATTCTTATAGTACTGGAAGCAAAAGACATCATATTAAGGCAAAAATTTACAACTCATCATGATCTACCTTGAGATATATCCCAGAAGCGCAGAAGCAGTCTTCGATAGCCGATGACTGTTGATATCTCATGAATGAGTTGATTTCCATCTTCTCTTGGCACATGATTTCTACCAAGTCTTTCTCTGATGACTTTCTGAAACCATTCAAGTGTATCAGTTGAATACTTGAATGCCTCAGTTAGTCTGAAGAATTTTTTTACCCCGAACTCATTCTTGTAGACAAGTCCAAGCTCTGGTTGAGTTAAGACTGAGGCAGATCTCTTCTCCTGCAGGTCTGGGAAGTCTTCATTTGGTGGAGCGCAGGAGAGTCTTTCGATGCCTAAGTGAAGAGCAATTTGAAAATCACTCTTGGCTCGATGCTTCACCAGGGTCTCCATTGTCTTCATAACCGCTTTGTTTGCTATCCCAAATCTGATGCCATGATCCTGTCGCTGAGCCGTGTATGCATAAAGTTCGATCAAGTCATAGGGATTGAGGTTGATCAAGTCATTGTCATTGAACACGCTGATTTGACCATGTGCTCTTTCCACTGTGTACTCGATGTATCTTATGGCTCTGTTGGTGAAGGTCCTCACTTTTAGGTCCATTACCCTCTTTATCCCATCGTTTGAGAAGACAGCCTGTGGTGCTTGCGAGGTCTGTCTAATAAATCTATGGTGTAGGAGGTCCATGTGTTAAGTCCCATAATTCATAAAGTGAAAAAGTAATGAAAAACAATAAGTGATGAAGAACCAGAAGACCGATGAACACATCAAGGCAGAATTGGCCAAGTTTGGAGAACAACCAGAGGGCCGATGGACGACCAGGGATGCGATGGAAAAAGCATCTTCATCGCCCCTCTGGTCAACAACACTTAGAGAATTATTCAGCAATTCATCCAGAGGCATATGATGAAGATTTAAAGATAAGGATGATTCATCATACCATGGAAGATAGCTGGAGATGACAAGTCGACAGCTACACTTCAAGTTTATCTTAATATTAAAGCTTATCAACAGTTTAGATAAACATTATCTGTTAATAGAAAATTAGCTAAAAAGTCTCGTTAGATAGCTATCTTTTAATTAGTTTTCTAGTATAAATAGGTGATTAGGCCTATTGTAGTAAATGTCTCTTTTTACGTTTTTCTTATCAATAAAGTGAAACCTTTGACGATCAAGACTGTTTTATATTGTTTATAATTCATTATTGAGTGTTCATCACTTTCTCCATTAAAACACTATAATTTGGTTATTCTTAACTAGATTATTAGTGTTATTGAGAGATCTGGGATCAACAATTGGTATCAGAGCCAATTGATTGCTTTTCTAATCAAAACGATCATCCAAAATCTCTCAATTTTCGTTTCTCTCATCAAAACGTAAAATCTCTCTTCTCAAAAATTCTCAATGGCCAACTGGAATTCTGCATACAGTGTTGGTTCCCTCACCAAGCCTCCAACTCTTCAACGAGAAGAGTACCCGCAATGGAAGATAAGAATGGTGAATTTCCTGGAAGGAATGGATAGGAACCTCCTGCGATCTGTAATGGAGGGTCCTTACATTCCACAAAATCTTGTTCCAAGAGTTCCAGGAACAAACACCACAGCGGAAATTCCTGCCTACTATATGCCCAATGAAGAGAAGAATTGGGATGAAGACAACATATAAAGGATAGAGACAGACAAGAAGGCCAAATGATTGATAATGATGGCCATACCCAATGAAATCTTCCAATCCTTCAATGCATGTTCCACATCCAAGGAACTATGGGATGAATTGGCAAGCCAACTGGAAGGAGGGGCAAAAACGAAGAAAAATCATAGAGCACAACGTCTCAACGAATACACTAATTTCAAGGCCCTTCCTGATGAACCGATACAGAAGACATACGATCGTTTCAACACATTGATCAATCAATGTCGTCGAAATAATATCTCCAGAACTAAGGAAGAAAACAATGTTTTATTACTAAAAAGTCTTGGCAATGAATGGACTCACCTGTTTATGTCCCTTCAAGCAAACCAGGACCTAGATGGCTGGTCACTTCATAATCTGTATTGAACGCTTGCAGCACAAGAGAACGACATAATGAAGAAGAAGGTATCCATTGGTGGACCTCTCGCTCTTGCTGCCGATGAAAAGGAAATATCAAGGACCCCTACCAAAGAACACAAGAAGAAAGGCAAGAAAACATTGGTGGTAGAATCAGAATCTGAAGAAGAAACTTCTGAATCAGATGATGAAATTAAAGCTTTTGCCAAATCTTTGGCCTTGATTACAAAGCAGTTCCAGAAAAAGTTCATCAAAAAATCCTATGAACGAAAAGAGTTCAAGAGGGAAAGATATCAGTCATCCTATGAAAGGAAGCCATCCAAATTTCATCAGAGGGGAGATAGAAGAGATGGAAGAGAAGAGAGGGAAGAAATAAGAGAAGACCGAAGAGACGAGAGGAGAGAGGACAAAGATGGAAGGAAAAATGACCTCCGATGCTTCAGGTGCGGAAAACTCGTTCATTTTTCCAAAGAATGCAGAGGACGACTGGTAAAGGATGCTGACTATTACAAGAACAAATACAAGTATAATCCTAGAGAGTGAGGCCTGATGACCGAAAAAGAAAAGTGGGTGTTTGATTCTTCATCAGATGATGAAGACAAAACACTCATCTGTCTGATGGCCACGTCCATAGCAGAATCTGCCTCCGACTCTGATGATTAGGTATGTGAGTCTACTTCAAATGAAACCAACTCTGCTCCATCTTAGCTAGAGTTAAGGGTTATAAAACTTTCAGAAGATTTTTTTAAATTAAAAGAGAAATTAAATTTTGAAAAATCTGAAAGGATAAAAGCGGAAAAAAGCAAGTATCTACAAAAGACAGACCAAACTTCTAACCGAAGAAAAAGCCGAACTTGCTAAGGAAAAGAACCGCATCAGCACTCTTCAGAAATCAGAGGAAGATAAACTTCTGGAATTAAACAAACGAATAACTAAGGACCTAAAAAAGAAAACTAAGGTCTTAAAGGAATCCAAGGCAAAGAGACTAAACTCAGTTGTCAATTTCACTCCATCAGCAAGTACCGTTGATGAAAAAGAGAATTCTAATGAGGAAACATCAGCTGATGAATCGATGAACCATTCAAGTAAAATTGAAAGTTCATCAAAGTCAGAGTCGATGAAACCTCACGCAGATTACTCTAAAGCATCAACCTCTGAACCCACATCTTCCACTTCAATCCATCCTAATTTTGA
>NW_020203678.1:0-1362 GCF_001531365.2 Cynara cardunculus var. scolymus | reverse complement strand
TCTCATCCAGCTGAAGAAAAGCAGACCTTCCTCAGGAGAAAAGAAGTAAAGCCAAAGACCACTTCAAATAAAAAATCTGAACTAGATAGGAAGTTTATTAAAACAACCGATGCTAGGACAGGATTTACACCTAGATTTACTTCTTTGTTTCCATCGAATAAAAAGAATGTTAGACATACATATCCAAAGCATTCTGGGCTGAAGCTATTTCCACTGCATGCTTCACCTAGAATCGATCAATCATTAACAAGAGACACCAGAAGACACCTTATGAGCTCATCAACAAAAGAAGACCAAATGTCAAATATTTTCATGTCTTTGGGTGCAAATTCTTTGTAACTCAACGATAGAGAATATCTTGGCAAGTTTGACAAGAAAGCTGATGAAGGAATTTTTTTGGGATATTCTCAAACCACCAAAGCCTACAGAGTCTACATCAAAAGGACAAGCATCATCATTGAAAGCATCAATGTGTCATTTGATGATACCATACCTATGACTTCTGGACACAACAGTTCAGAACTCGAACTTCAAAGAAGAGCATTTATTTCATCACATGGCAAACCCAATGAATCAGAGTTAACTCAATTATTAGAAGACATCTTCGATGACGAAGTAATCTCTGGACATGAGCCAAATGCAAAATCTATCTCCAGAACAGATGAAGACCATGAAGTCTCCAATGCTAAAGGTACATCACTTACTGAAACTCATGTTACTTCACCATCTTCTTCTGTGTCTTTAGATCACGATCAAGATCCAGAGTCTAACTCTAGAGAAGATCTCGTCGAGAGGGAGCAAGCAGTTCTATCGGTCGATGAAGAACTGCATCCTGTTGCTCCAGAACCCCAATCAAGCACCAACTGGACAAAAGATCACCCACATCACCAAATCTTGGTGATCCAACCTCTTGTGTCAAGACGAGATCTGCCACTGCAAATGAATGTCTTTTTGCCAACTTTCTGAGCATGATAGAACCAAAGCAGATTTCAGAAGCCCTACAAGACCCAAAATGGATAGACGGGATGCAAGAAGAATTACTCCAGTTTAATAGAAACAAAGTATGGTCTCTTATGCCTCTACCCAAAGGGAAGACGGCCATAAGAACCAAATGGATTTTTTGAAACAAGAAGGACGAAGAGGGCATCGTAATAAGGAACAAAGCCAGGCTTGTTGCCAACGGCTATCGCCAGGAAGAAGGGATTGATTATGATGAGACATTCGCTCCCGTTGCAAGACTTGAAGCCATCAGAATGTTCCTAGCCTACGCAGCTCACAAAGGCTTTAAGGTCTATCAGATGGATGTCAAGTCTGCCTTCTTCAATGGCAAACTTTAAGAAGAAGTTTACATGCAGCAGCCTC
>NW_020203677.1:4388-17161 GCF_001531365.2 Cynara cardunculus var. scolymus | reverse complement strand
CGTATTACTCAGTTCAGGGTATTGAAAACTTACTTGATTAAATAGATAGACATTTAGTATGCAGCGGACAGTTATGAATCAAGTAGGTAGAAATCAATAAGAACACAATGAAGAACTCTTGAAGAACACAGAGAAAGAAATGCTTCAAATGATTTGCACATCAAAAGTGTTAACTATTACAATACAGGAAGCTTACTTAAATACAAAGGCCTAAAGCTGCTTTTATACAAACAAATAACCGCCAAGAAAGACCTAGACGAAATATTTAATCTAAGCCGTCTAAATAAAGCAGATTACTGACATGATCACGTGTTTAGCACGAGCAGCTAATAAACCTAAGTACATAGAGATCCTCACAGAAGACTAACTGCAGACCCTTTGTGAGATACCACAGAGGTTCTGCTGTTTGTGACCTGAAAGTTTGATACAGAGGAACAATCTTCCAGAACCTCTGTGAGACACGACAGAGGTTCTGTCACCTTTGACTTGTATGATGGGATACTTTGTTGAATGTCCTCTGCGGTCTTCTGTGACAGATCATCTTCTGTCAAAACTTGCTGTGTTACTTTTTCGATACTTTTACATTCAAAGATGATGAGAGCTAACACCGACCACTCAACTGGTTCTCAACAACCAACTATTTCATTTCAACACGGGGACTTAGCACATATGCTATCTACTTCTCACTTGGAGAATGTAGATATTGAAACAAGTAGGTCGCTGCCCCATCCTACGACTTCGATTCTGTGTACCTCGAGTCTAGTGCCGATACACTTAGGTACACAAGAGTCTCAATCATCTGTTGCTCCAATTGCGGTTCTTAGTGAACTCGTCGGAACGACCAGAGTGGTGTCAATTGACCTCCCACAAGGACCGGTCAAAAGTCCTACCAGTGCTACAACCTTGCCAACACTGAACGTAGGCATAACAGTTTACTTAATTGTTGTCTCAACTGGAAATCTAAGTGATCCAAGTGTTATTTTACCAGACTTTGTGTCAAGGGAATATTTGAACGGTGCCCTAAAGACTGTTCAAGACTTTCCGAACGGGTATCTATCCTAGAAGAGACTTGCTGAGCTCAGGCCACCTCACTCAAAAGAAGGCATGATGACCCGAAAGATCCTGATCATCATGAGGGGGAGAGAAAAAGATAAAAGGTGGCTGAGTCATCTGCTCATGCTCTAAGTGTTGAAAGAGAGCCATCTACTCAAGAAGTTAATGTTGAAGGTTCTGCCCCAGAATCTACAAGAGAAAGAATTATTGAGGCAATAGTTATGGAAGATGATGATGTATTGGAGACAAGTCCAGCGATCGAGCCAATGGTTGAAATGCCGATGGACTCCACAGTAGGAACAAGGTTGCTACTAGACTTGTCGGTCAATGTCGGTTTTAATGATGTTTTCGCTACAGAGCTGGGTGGAGAACAAGATTTCGGAGAAGATATTGATAATATTGACGAGTCATCTGGGTTATATTTTGACTTTGAAGCTGATATCAATGATGAAGACCCAATATTCCCATTTCAGGGTGATCGTTAGACATTGTCGGAACCCTCCACTACAGTTGAAGCTGGTGCATCTCATACTCCCAGAGAGCCATTTGATCCGACTGAGATTTTTACGAAGAATTATGTGTCATTTGCAATTCGAGCTAACGTTCCAGGCTATGACAGGGCTAGAATCAGAAAACCTTATCTTGAAGACATCTATTTTGGCATTTTCCTCCGGCATCGCAAAGCTCAAAGTGCTGATATGATTCTTGGTATCCACAAGGAAACCAAAGAATATCGTTTAGAATACAAGAACTTCCTCAAAGCCAAGCGTCTCCCTATCAGTGAAGTAAGGACTAAATATCGAGTTGTGTCAATTAAACAAATTGATGCTCAAAGACTTCTCAGAGTCTGGTATCCAGTATTCACGGTGACATGACAAGATGGTAAACTCTGGAGATTTAGTGAAGCTGACTTCTCAAACTTATATTTAGAAGACTTGGAGTATATATACCACAAAATCCAGAATATGACAAACAAAAAAGATGGAGCTCTTGTGGCCCTTAGTGCAATTAAAAGGTTTATGCGCAGTCACGTCAAAGTTTCTATGGTTATTGATGTCCAAATGGGACTTGAAGATAATAAGAGAATCATCAATTTGAAGAGACCTGATCAAGAGCTGGAAGACATTGAAGCGTATCCATTCTACATGATTCTTGAACAACCGGAGTTTGGGGTGATATACGATCCTGCGGGTCGGATAAAGAAGTTCATGAGGTTCAGTAAGCTGAATAAATTCTCTGATGGGACTATTCGAATGGTGAGACAGGCGCTGGATACGAGGAGAGTTAATAATGATAAATTTGCGGAGTCGAAGAGGATGAGTCCGAAGGAAAGGTACTTGATGATAAATGCCTTGAATTTGCTTGAAGAAAAATTGCAATATCAGAATGCACTGAGGAGGCTGGAGAAACTGCTCGGACTCCAAAAGATAAGATTTACAAGAGTTTGAACTTGAATCCAAAGGGGGAGAATGTTGGGTTCAAGTATGTGCGTTAATGTTGTATTCAAGTTCTCCTTTTATTATGCTTTGTAATAGTTAGGCTTTAATGCTTTCCTTAGTATAAACAGTGGTTAGTCTTGTAATTGTCATTAACTTCTGCAATTAATCTGATTAGTGCTGTAATAATTTCTCTCAAGAAATACATTGAAGATTGTTGGTGAAAATTCTCTCTACTCATATTCTTGATCTTCATCTTGAAGATTAATTCTAATCTTGTATGATTTTGGGCATTTCAAAAAAGTACTTAAAGATTCTGTTATTCGCTGCGTGTTAACCTGCAGAATCTGTGATTTTAAGATGAGTTTTAAACTACTGATTGATTATAAACTGTGAGCTTTAATCTATTGTTTGAATTTATAAACTGTTGAGTTCTTATGGTTTGAAGATTTAGAAAGAGTTTGGTGAAACTGTTTTTAAACAGTTTAAAGAAAATGTTTCATGATTTTGTAACTTGAAACTGCTTTGGAAAGATTAAAGAAGAAATTGTTCCTTAAAACAGTTTTGGGAATGATATCCTAGTTTGAGGATTTAAAGAGGATTAAATGATTTGAGAAATCATTTACAAAACATATTGTTCTTGTGGTTTGAAAAGGTTTTGAATATAAACCTATTTTGAGACCATGATTGCTTGAAAACTATGAACGAGGTTCACTCTGACAGAAATGACTGCAACCTGTCTTTGAATGAAATAGTTCATATGAATTTCAGGGGAAATAAGGATGGTTCTTGTGTGGGTGTGATGGTTATAGTTGTTGCTATTAAGGGGGAATTTTGGATGTAATAAGGATGGTCATTGTGTGTGTATGGTAGAACTATTGCTATTATATCTTCTAAGACTACAACAGATTGGAGTTCTCACTTCTTGGTGATTTGAGAATTTAGAGATGTTGTTCTTATTAGAAATAATAGTATTGATGTTATGGTTACGGGAAAAATATGGCCTATGGTCATTAGTTTTGGTTAAAAGTATTTTTGAACAGAATGTTCATTTTATGAGGAACCAGAGAGGCTCTAGTTGTTCTTAAAAGGAACCAGAGAGGCTCTGGTTGTTCCTCAATATAGAACCAGAGGGTCTTGGATGATGGTTTGAAAGGTATAAAAGTCCTTTATAAAAGTTTTAGTTAAGCCAGAGGCTTGGTATTCATAAGAAATGAGCTATGTGTCAAAATTACATTTAAAGATATCCCAAAGATTTTTACACTTAGAATCTTTTTATGAAAAACAGACCAGAGGGGCTCTGGCTGGCTTACACGTTGAACCAGTGGCTCTGGTTGGTGTTGCCTTTTGAACCAGAGGCTCTAGTTAGTAGAACCAGAGACTCTAGTTATACATGAACTCGTTTTGATCATTTTTGGCTATGGAAAAATCTATTTTATTATTTACAAAGTTAGTCAAAGAACCTTATGAGAAATTATCTATGCAAGAGTCTCTTGTTAGTGCAACTAGAGGCTCTAGTAAAGGAACCAGAGGGGATCTGGTCCTGATTAGTTGAAATATTTTCTAAGTATGGATTTTGGAACCAAAGGCCCAATGAACTCAAACAGAATGTGATTTTATATTTGTTAATCGGAATGGTATATTTCAAATAAATGTTTTGGTGCTCTACACCCTGCATTACATAAAAAAAAAAAAGAACCTCACTAGACATTCATGTCTAACCCTCAATTTTGTGTTTTCAAATATGTGTGGAGGTAATGATAATAAAGGAAAGAGCATTCTATGATTACTTCCTATGTGCTTAGATTATGAAGACCATGTYTGCATAAGTTTTTGGAGAATATATGTTATACAAGAGCATGTATTTTGAATTTTCGGTATTGTTTATTTTGTATCAATGAATCTTGTATTATGGACCGTTGTGGGCTTATTATGTATTTTATGAATGTAATATGTGTTACATGCAATGTGTCATTTGGGGGTGTTTCATTTGTGGATGTTGTACTTAACTTAATATGTGAACCCATTTCTCTTTGAAAACTTTTCCAACAACATAGACGTGAATCGACTGTCTCGATCAGAAATTATTGACAACGGAACACCTTGACGTGTTACCACTTCATCAATATATAATTTTGATAACCGGTCCATCGAATATGATTCTTTCATTGGTAAGAAAATACCAGACTTAGATAATCGATTCACAATAACCCATATGACATCTAACCCTTCGGTGTTTTAGGTAATTTGGTTATGAAATCCATAATTATGTGATCCCATTTCCAAATCGAAATTTCTAATGACTGCAACTTATCGTAAGGGCGTTGATGTTCTATCTTCACTTGCATGCATGTCATACACCGTTCAACATGCCTGGCTATATCTTTCTTCATGCTCGGCCACAAATAAAATTGTTTCATATCTCTATACATTTTTGTTCATATCCAGGTGGAAAAAATGATATTTGTGGGCTTCACTTAAGATGCGTTCTCTGAGATTACCATAAGACGGTACCCAGACTCTGTTCTGAGAACTCAACAATTTTCGGCTGTGTTTTACTAATTCGGATATCACGCCACCAAGTCGTTCTTATTTGATCTTGTCTTCTCTCATAGCCTCACCTTGGAATCTTTGCAGTTCTTCCTCGATACTTGGCAATAACTCAGATCTTAACGCTATAGCTTTAATTGTACCACTCCTTTATTTACGACTTAAAGCATCAACCACCACATTAGCCTTGACCGAATGATACAAAATCTCAAATCATGATCATTTACTAGTTCCAACCAGCGTCTTTGGCGCATATTTAATTTCTTCTGATGGAACAAATGCTGCAAACTTTTATGGTCAGTAAAAATTTGGCATTTAGTTCCATATAAGTAATGCCTCCAAATTTTCAAAGCAAACACTACAGCTGATAATTCCATATCGTGGGTAGGATATAGCTTTTCGTGATCCTTTAATTGCCTTGAAGCATAGTCAATAAGTTTTCCACATTCCATTAACATACAACCCAAACCCATCTTTGAGGCATCACTATAGACCACAAAATCTTCCGTCCCATCAGGTAAGGATAGAATTGGTGCGCTACACTGTTTATCTTTCAACATCTGGAAAACCTTAGCTTGTTCCTCCTTCCATTCAAACCTCACATTCTTTTTCGTCAATCCAGTTAATAGGGTAGCTATACGAGAAAAGTCCTACATGAACTTTCGATATTAACCCTCCAGCCCAAGGAAACTCCTGATTTTTGTTGGGGTTTTCGGTGCTTCCCACTTTTCAATGGCTTCAATTTTGAGAGGATCCAACTTTATACCCAACTCAAAAATAACATGGCCCAAAAACTGGACTTCTCGTAACCAGAACTCACATTTTGACATCTTGGCATACAACTTTTCTTGTTTCAATAATCCAGAAGCAATCGTAAATGATTTGCGAGCTCTCCCTCTGATCAAGAGTATATCAAAATATCAACGATAAAAGCAATAACAAATTTGTCCATATATGAATGACATACCTCATTCATCATATCCATAAATGTTTCTGGTGCGTTTGTAAGCCCGAACGGTATGACCAGGAACTCATAGTTCCCATAACGCATACTAAATGTCGTTTTCGACACTTTTCTTCTCGAATTTTCAGCTGATGATAACCGGATCATAAATCAATCTTAGAAAAGTAAGTGGACCCAACTAATTGATCAAATAAAACATCAATTCTTGGAAGAGGATACTTATTCTTGATTGTTAACGGTGTACCCCAAGGAGATGTACATGGTTAGATAAAACCTTTATTCAATAATTCCTTAAACTGTGTATTAGCTCCTTTAATTCAAACAAAGCTAACAACTGGCGTAGCTCCAGGCAACAATTCAATCTGGAATTCTATTGAACGATCAGGAGGTAAACTTGATAAATCTTCCGGAAAGACTGAGAAATTCTCTTAGAACAGGGATATCCTCCATATTATTCTTTTCTTTCTTTAAATCGATCATATAGGCAAGAAAACTGATACACCCCTTCTGTACATACTTTCGAGCCTTTAAAACAAAAATAAGGCTGGAATAATCATCTTCTTATTACAGATTATAGTGGCTTGGTTTTAGTCAATCAATCCATATTGACTTTTATATCAAATTCTCTTAATGTTATAGGAAATAACCGGATAGGTACTTCACATCCTTCTACGGTTATAAAACAATCATCAAAAACTTCCTTAACCGATATGTCACTATCATTTGTTGTTTCTACTATCAAAACCTCATCTAACACTTTAGGTTTTAAACACGCGCAACCAACAAATGATGGAGACACAAAAGAACGAATTGCACCAGAATCAAATAAAACTTTGGCACATACTGAATTAACGAAGAATGTACCTTTCACTACTTCAGGATGTTACAAGCGGTGCAAATGAAGTAGGTGATGCAAATGTAGTTGTTAACCGGTGTATTGGCTCCGGCTTCTTTATTAAAAATTGGGTTCCCCATTTCTTCTGGATTATTCTGAGTTGAACGCCCCAACAAATTTATCAAATTGTCTTGAAATTTTCCTAGCTCGCTGCTAACATTTCCTGGGTAATAAACCTAGGGTCATGAGCAAAACCTCTACCCCTTGTTCTGCCCCGTCCATGTCCTGACATAGAGCTTTCTTGTACTGACATTTCCCGTTCTGTATGGACTTCTTGTTAAATACTTCTTCCTTTCCAATGGTTGTAGCAATTTCAGGATTTTCTTCCGCAATCAAAACACCCTTTCCTCTGCCTCTTCCATGGCCCGCATATGTTCTTCCAGAACGATTAGGATTATTTGTCATTTTTACTTTCTTTCTGTCATAATAAACACATATTCCATTAATCACATGGTAAAGTATGATAACATACTTACACTTAAATCATGTATTCACAACTCAATGATTACACTAATCTCATTTAATCTAACTCTACGATACTTATCCTCATAATAGGTTCAGTTATAACACATTCCCAAGTCCGAAATCATAGTAGAACCTATTATCACATACTCCGTACCTCTAGTTTAAGTCGAAGTATCAGGAAAATACCCAGATCTCTTAAACTGTTGCTTTGATACCAAATGAAACAACCCACCATATACTAAACAGTACTAACAACAAAACTCATACCTCCACTTGCATCATATGTAAAAAATTACACATATTTCACTGCATATTTACATATGACAACTCAACAATATAAGTTAACAATTTTTTTATCCTAATAAAACTTTTTTCTACATTTTTCCTTTGCCTTTATCCTGTGAAGTTGGATGACCTGCAAAATAAATTATCACAATAATTGAGGGTTAGACCAAAAGGTCTTGTGAGTGGATCTCCCTCATGCAAATAGAATCTACTACAATTATCAGGATAATTTAAACCTAAATTCTAACAATAAAGTGACATCTCGATTATCTCGCCATTTCATCTATCTCGGTTACAATGCCATTTCATCTATCGCAATTACACCACCATTTCAACCATCGAGGTTACACCGCCATTTCAACTATTGCAGTTACACCGCCATTTCAGCTATCACGGTTACACTATCGTTTCAGCTATTTCAGTTACAATGCCGTTTCAACTATCGTGGTTACACCACCATTTCTACTATCACGGTTATTGTGAGGAATAAGGGCCAATCCTGACAGTACTTTACGGACAACAGTTAGTCCCATTCGGATGAAACTTTGATCGGTGAAGAGTTATTGGACAACACTTGTTTGGTGAAGGGTTATCGGACAACACTTGCTCGGTGAAGGGTTATCAGACAACACTTGCTCGGTGAAGGGTCCTTACCGGTTAATACTTTGATTGATGAGGAACTTACTGGACAACACATAATCGATGAAGGGTCATTATCGGTTGATACTTTGATCGATGAGGGTCTTACCGAACAACAGAAAATCGATGAGGGGTCTTTAACGATTGATACTTTGATCGATGAGGGGTCCTTATCGGTTGATAATTTTATCGATGAGGGGCTTACCGGATAACACATAATCGATGAAGGGTCCTGGTTGATACTTTGATCGATGAGGGGCTTACCGGGCAACACATAATCGATGAGGGGTACCTCATTGGACAATGCTTTATCCGTTGAGGAATCTAATCGGACAATGCCTTGTCTGATGAGGGTTCTCCTTAGGTGATTCATTGTACGGTGAATAAAAGTAGCAGTTGTAATGCAGTTAAAACCAACCCATACACCATACATTAGGATTTTTAGCAGCATATACCAAAAAATTGTAACAATCAGAAATACTCAAATTAGTAAAAAGGAACTCAACTTTGCCTTAAAAACTCTGCTTCAATATATGCTTCCTCTTCTACCTTCGCTAAAGATGCCAAAGTGATATCTCTCAATAAAAAGTGGTAAAACCTTTCCTAGATCATCCATACTTACTATATATAGTAAGTAGGAAGGAGAAGGTTTGGGGGCTGTGCATGAGCAGGCACCTCCCCGCATGCATCACACACCCTTAATATTTTTATATCCCAATCTCATCAATTGAGGATATATATATATATATATATATATCATATGCTGGTTCCTCAATATTACTTAAACGACATTTTAACCCTGAACTTTTTATTGCTATAATACTTCAAAATCTGACCAACTAGATTTTGATATCAACTATTACATTTTCCCAAACGATGTTGATTTTCTTAATCCACCAGTTGAGTTGGAGAAGAGGAAGCACAAGCTAAAACGTCGTGTTCACTCTTCAAACTCTTTCTTCATGGTACCCATTTTGTATCTTTTACTATGGTCTATCGTTTTTTGTTTTCATGTTATATTTTGATATCCTAATAAGTTTTTCACTTCCAACAAAACACATTGTTGCAGGATGTTAAGTGGCAAGGTTTTTTCAACATGTGAATATTCGTATAAATTTTCTTTTTCGTTCAATGTTTTGTGTTTCACCTCGTTCCCTTGTTTGCTGTTCTATTTCATTTTCTAATTTTTTTGTTATATTTATGATAACAAAAAATTGTATTTAGCTACTCTCAAACTATTGTGGTATGTGGAAATTGCTATTCTATGTTGCTAGGCGCACCAAAGGATGCTCCTTCCAGAGGAAGGGTGACTGATCAAGTAATCGAATGTTGCTTTCTTTATTATGGTGTATTTCTTAATCAGAAGTTGTTCTGGTTACTAATTACAAGTTGAGTCATTTATGGTAGTTTTTTATTGTTCCTTTTTAAGTGGGGCACAAACTTGTTAATTTGATAACATTGAATTCGTCCTTGTAATGACTCAAGTTTTGGATTTTTGATATTATCTATGGATGCATAATCTCCTTTGAAACCGTTATCGTAACCCTTTTGGTGAACTACTGTAACAACCCACATATTCTATGTACCGATAATCCACATCATCATACTCATAACATAAAATATAACATCGTTTACTAACTACAGATTAACAAAATACTTTCTTGGTATACATTTTGAATAACTAAACGTCATTCATTCTAAAGTTTTCCCTTGCCTTTATCTTGCGAGGTATGATGACCTGCAAAACAGGTAGTCCAACAACTAAGTGTTAGACCAAAAAGGTCTAATGAGTGTATAATTCTCAAACGAACAATATACTTTCCAAACAATCAGTTCAGAATCAAACCTGTTATGACACATAAACTTATATATGTCTCTCGCGGTTACACCGCCATTACATCTCTCATTTCATCTCTCTCTCGCGGTTACACCGCCATTTCATCTCAAAAATACTTCAATTATATTTCAACACATTAACCGAATTTGAAGTCCGGTCAACCTTGTCCGGATATAGAATCCGGGCAAACACTTGGAATTTAGTCAATATCTTTGTCCTCATTACAAGTCCGGACAATACATTGTCCAACCTTTGACCGGTTTAAAACAATCCGGTCAATACACCGCCAAACTCTTGAACGGTTTAGACGAGATCCGATCACCTCTTGACCGGTTAGGGAGGACTCCGGACAACATTTTAGCGGTTTAAAATAAACCGGTCATCTCTTGAGCGGTTTTCTATTCGGATGAGATTGTCCGGATATTAATCCGGACACCATTTGAACGGTTTAAATAAGAATCCACATAAAATGAAACAGAATTCATAATAACCAGTTCCAAATACTACTAAATTGTATGTAAACAATTTATATCCAAAGCGTTAATACACTCACCTTTAAAAATCGAATATCTAAGCTTTTGAATCCTCTTCTTGCAATCCGTATGACTTCAAAGAAAACTTTCTAAATATAGTGAGTGTAAAACCTTTCATCTACTCAACTTCTCTCTATATATATATTGAGGAAAGGTGGTGGGCGGCACAACCAGCCGACCTCCCCCCGTTTTTCTTTTTAAAATTAAATCTCAAAATATATATATATAAACATAACACATACACACACCCATACACACACACACACACACACCCATACACACACACACACACACACACACATATATATATATATATATATATGTTAAAGAAATCTTAAATCAAAACTTGATACCCGAATATTACAACATTCCCTCCTTAAAAGAATTCCGTCCCGGAATTTCATTAAGTAAACAGATAAGGATATTTCATCCATATTTCCGATTCTGATTCCCAGGTGGCATCTGATCCCTTACGATAACGCCACTGAACTTTTACTAACCCAATCTCTTTGTTTCGTAGTTTCTTCACCTTGTAGTCAGTAATCTGTTCAGGGGTTTCTTCAAAACATAATCTTTCATCTACCTTAATCTTAGGTAATGGTACTGCCACATCAGGACTTATTAGACACTTCCTTAAATTTGACACATGGAACGTGTCATGAATTCCACTTAATTCAAAAGGAAGTTATAATTTGTAGGCCATTTCCCCAATCCTTTCAATAATAAGGAATGGTCCAATGTACCTTGGACTTAACTTTCCCTTTTTACCAAAACGTAGCATTCCTTTCCATGGCGATACCTTTAACATTACTCTATCACCCACTTGAAATTCAATCGGCTTCCGACGGTTATCTGCATAACTTCTTTGTCTATCTTGTACGGCCTTCATTCGTTCTCGTACTACTCCAATTTTATCAGCAGTTTGCTGAACTAACTCATTCCCAGCTAACTGTTTTTCACCTATTTCATTTCAACACAAAGGAGTTTGACATTTACGTCCATACAGTACCTCGAAAGGTGCTGCTTGAATACTTGAATGGTAGCTATTGTTGTATGCAAATTCCACCAAAGCCAAATGACTATCCCATGATCCTCCAAAATCAATGACACATGCTCTCAACATATCTTCTAAAGTTTGAATAGTTCGTTCACTTTGTCCATCAGTCTGAGGGTGATAAGTTGTACTTAGCTTAATTTGCGAACCCATCTCTCTTTGGAAACTCTTCCAAAACATGGGTGTGAACCGACTATCCCTATCAGAAACAATTGACAGAGAAACACCATCTCGTGTCACTACCTCATCAATGTATAGTTTTGCCAATCTTTCCATTGGATAAGATTCTTTCATAGGTAGGAAGTGTGCAGATTTAGATAACCGATCTACTATCACCCATATAACATCATACCCTTTCGATGTTCTCGGCAGTTTGGTTATGAAATCCATAGTGATATGATCCCATTTCCAAACTGGAATTTTTAAAGATTGCAACTTACCATAAGGGCGCTGGTGTTCAATCTTTACTTGGAGACATGTCAGGCATTGCTTAACATGTTTAGCAATATATTTCTTCATACCTGGCCACCAATAATGTTGTTTCAAATCCCGATACATTTTATTTGTACCTGGATGTATCGCAAAACGTGACTTATGAGCCTCATCCAAAATACATTTTCTGAGATCACCATAGCTTGGTACCCAAATTTTGTTTTGAAACTTCCAAAATTCTCTGTCATCTCTCACTAGATCAGATATTAATCCACCCAATCTTTCCTGTTTGATCTTATCCTTCTTCATTGCCTCATGTTGAAATTCTTGTAAMTCTTCTTGAATACTGGGTAATAACTCAACTCGTAATGCTATAGCTTTGATGGTTCCACTTTTCTCTTGTCGACTTAATGCATCGGCTACCACGTTTGCCTTTCCTGGATGATATAAAATTTCACAATCATAATCACTTACCAAWTCCAACCATCTTCTCTGACGCATATTCAGATCCTTCTGATGGAACAGATGTTGCAAGCTCTTATGATATGTGAAGATTTGGCATTTCGTTCCATACAAATAATGTCTCCATATCTTCAAAGCAAACAGTACTGCCGCCAATTCCATATCGTG
>NW_020203677.1:1683-2929 GCF_001531365.2 Cynara cardunculus var. scolymus | reverse complement strand
CCTCTCGTCATCTGAAAGGCTCTCCCTTTTGCATTAGACTCTGCCTATTTTATCCCTCCCCGTCCACTTGGACTAACACGATTATCCATTTGCCCACGATCTGTTGGCACATACCCAGATCCTTGACCCCTAGAATATCCAGATCCCTGACCTCCAGCAAAACCAAACCCTCGACTCTTTATTTGCGGACAATCAACATTTACATGTTGAGATGAATTACAAGTAAAACACCTCCGTGTCATCCGACAGTCTCGGGCTATATGTCCTGGTTCCTGACATTTAAAGAATACTCGAGATTCTGTATTGCAATTTCCCTGATGTATCTTATGACATCGGGTACACGCCCTATCAGCAAACCTTGAGACTGGTCGATTCAAATTTTCCATAAACCTCGGTCAACGGAAATCAGTTACTGAAACTCCCCCCTTTCTTTTCTCCCCAACCATTTCTTGTGGTTGTCAATTAATGTCTTGTTCTAGAATTTCAGCTACATCAACTGCCGCTTGAAATGTTGTCGGATTCCTGGATATTACATATTTTCGAAGATTCAACTCCAATCCCCAGATATACTTTCTCACCCTGCTGTTTTCATATATTATATAGGCTTCAGCAAACCTAGATTGTTCCATGTAAACTTCTGTATCCTGGCGGACTGAGATGTTTCCTTGTTCAAGACGTAGGAAATCTTCTTCCAACTTTCTTACTGCAGCTTCAGGACAATACTGCATTTTAAACTTAACCACAAATTCTTCCCACAACATAGTTTTCAAAATGTTCGGATCCGAACTGGACAAGACTTCCCACCAGTATAAAGCACTTGATCTCAGACGTGACACAGCAAGCATAACTTTATCCTCTTCTGCACTTTTACTGATTTGCAGACTCAACTCTATCTCCTTAAGCCAACACATAGCTTTAATAGGATCACGCTCACCAGAAAACTTAGGAGGTTTACAAGCAAGAAACATTTTGATATCTCCCCCTTTTTGTAATGAGGATGAAGTAAGGGGTACAGATGTATCAGTTACTGGTGTACAAGCTCCGGCTTCCTCCTGATATTCAGGATTTCTTACCACTTCTGGATTATTTTGGGTTGTACGCCCCAACAAACTCACCAAACTTTCTTGGAATTTTCCCAATTCTACTGCCAACATTTCTTGGGTAATAAACCCAGGATCAGGAACATTGTGTCTACCCCTTGCTCTTCCTCTTCCATGCCCAGACATTGAACTTTCTTGAGCCGACA
>NW_020203677.1:0-1450 GCF_001531365.2 Cynara cardunculus var. scolymus | reverse complement strand
CTCATAATAGGTTCAGCTATAACATATTCCCATATTCATAGACTCAGTGAAACCTATTATCATAACTTTCTACACCTCTAGTTTAAGTCTAAGTATTTCGCAAATACCTAGATCCCTTAAACTAAGGCTCTGATACCAACTGTAACAACCTACATATTCTATGTATCGATAATCCACATCATCATACTCATAACATAAAATAAAACATCGTTTACAAACTACAGATTAACAAAATACTTTATTGGTATACATTTTGAATAACTAAACGTCATTCATTCTAAAGTTTTCCCTTGCCTTTATCTTGCGAGGTATGATGACCTGCAAAACAGGTTAGTCCAACAACTGAGTGTTAGACCAAAAAGGTCTAGTGAGTGTATAAATCTCTCATGGTTACACTGCCATTTCATCTCTCTTGCGATTACACCGCCATTTCATTTCTCTCGCGGTTACACCGCCATTTCATCTCTCTCGCGGTTACACCGCCATTGTTTGGAATGTATATTGTTTGTATGAGATTTATACACTCACTAGACCTTTTGGTCTAACGCTCAGTTGTTGGACTAACCTATTTTGCAGGTCAGCGTACTTTGCAAGATAAGGGCAAAGGAAAAGTATAAATGATGATAATAGTTTGTTCATATATGTATTAAAGATACATTTTTAACGTCCATGTTTTGTAATAATACTGTTTTTAGTATTATGAGTATGATGATGTGAATTATTTGTATATGGGATTTTGAGGGTTGTTACAGTTGGTATCAGAGCCTTAGTTTAAGGGATCTGGGTATTTGCAAAATACTTAGACTTAAAATAGAGGTGTGAAAAGTTGTGATAATAGGTTTCACTGGGTCTATGAACATGGATATATGTTATAGCTGAACCTATTTATGAGAAAGATAGATTATATATGATTGATATAATCTGAGATATGAGTAGACATGAGGATAAATGTGTTATTATGTTGTGATTATGAAAATAATCATGTGTGTTTAAATGTGACAGAAAAGGTTACATACTGAGAAATGGCAGATAATCCCAATCAATCGGAAAGGACCTCTATTGGTTATGGAAGAGGTCGAGGAAGAAGAAATGTAATGCAAGGAGAGGATCCAGAAAATGTAATAGAAACACGAAGTCGTAGCAGGGGACGAGGGAGAGGTAGAAGTACTAGACAAGAAACTCATGGGGAACAGGAATTGTCGGTCCAAGAAAGTTCCATGTCTAGCCGTGGTCGAGGAAGAGCAAGGGGTGGACATAATGCTTTTAACCCCGAGTATATTAGTCAAGATATGTTAGCAGCAGAGCTGGGAAAATTTCAAGAAAGTTTGGTAAATTTGTTAAGGCATACAAATCAAAATAATCCAAATGTGGTAAGAAATTCCAATCAGGAGGAAGCCGGAGCTAGTACACCGGTAACTGGTACATCTGTACCCCTCACTTCGTCCTCAGT
>NW_020203676.1:1993-17642 GCF_001531365.2 Cynara cardunculus var. scolymus | reverse complement strand
TCAATGATTATGACTGTGAAATTCTATACCATCTAGGAAAAGCTAATGTTGTAGCCGATGCTTTGAGCCGAAAAGAAAGAGAAGGAATTATCAAAACCGTGGCGATGAAAATAAGTGTGAGACCAGATTTTCATACAGACATTCAAAGGTGTCAAGCAGAGGCTATTAAAGAAGGTCATTTAAAGACCGAAAGATTGGGAAAAATGATTGCTAACCTAGAGAAGAACGACAAAGAAATTCTATGTTTCCAAGGACGAATTTGGATACCAAGCTATGGGAATATTTGTGATATAATTATAAAAGAAAGTCATGAATCTCGATATTCCATTCATCCAGGTACTAATAAAATGTATAAGGATCTGAAAACTTTTTATTGGTGGCCAGGACTAAAGAAAGACATAGCAATGTATGTAGAAAAATGTATGTCGTGCCTACAAGTGAAAATAGAGCATCAGAGGCCATATGGAAAACTGCAATCCTTGGAAATTCCTGTTTGGAAATAGGATCACATCATAATGGATTTTATTATGAAGTTACCCCTAACCCCAAAAGGGTATGATGCCATATGGGTAATAGTGAATCGTCTATCCAAATCTGCGCACTTCCTACCGATAAAAGAAAGTTATTCATTGGAAAAGTTAACTCAGATTTATATTAAGGAAATTGTAATGGACATGGGGTCCCACTATCTATCATCTCGAACAAAGATAGCAGATTTACATCGAGATTCTGAGAAAGTTTTCAAAAGGCATTAGGATCTCAAATTCGATTAAGCACAGCATATCATCCTCAAACAAACAGACAAAGTGAAAGAACAATTCAGACACTTGAAGATATGCTAAGATCTTGCATCATAGATTTTGGAGGATCGTGGGAAGATCATCTACCACTAATAGAATTTGCATACAATAATAGCTATCATTCCAGCATCAAAGCGGCTCCATATGAAGTGTTGTATGGTCGGAAATGGCGAACCCCTGTATGTTGGAATGAGGTGGGTGAAAAACAACTGACAGATCCTGAAATTGTACAAGTAACTTCTAAAAGATTGATCAGATTCGGGAAAGAATTAAAACAACTCAAGACCGTCAGAAAAGCTATGCAGATAAGCGTAAAAAATCAATTGAGTTTTGCGTGAATGATTTAGTAATGTTGAAAGTTTCTCCCTGGAAAGGAGTTATGAGGTTTGGAAAGAAAGGTAAACTCAGTCCATTCAGAATCTGTAAAAGAGTTGGGCCAGTAGCTTACCAATTAGAATTACCAGAGGAACTTAGTCTGATTCATAATACTTTCCATGTGTCAAACCTAAGGAAATGTCTTGCTAATCCTAGTATGGAAATACCACTTCCGGAGATTAAGTTGGAGGACAAACTGAATTTTGTGGAAACTCCAGAAGCTATAACTGATCATAAAACCCGAGTGTTGCGAAACAAAGAAATAATACTAGTAAGGGTACAGTGGCAATTTCACAAAGGTTCAGAAGCAATGTGGGAGTTAGAATCATAAATGAAAGAAAAGTATCCATGGTTATTTGAACGAATTCCGAGATGAAATTCTTTTAAGGGGGAAAGAATGTTATAACCGGGTTTCGGACAACCTGGGTCGAGGTAAAATATACTTGATTAATTGGTAAATTACGTGATGGCATATATATTAATTGATTAATTTCATGAACAATATGCATAGATGAAGACATGCATGTCATGGTATGCATATATATATATATATATATGTGTGAGTGGATGATCTTATATGTGATATATGCTATGTGGTGTTATTATTTTATTAAAAAGAGGATGGTATCTTCACCATTAAGCAAAATGGCATTTAATAATATAAAGCCACACTGCCTTAGTCAATATTATAATAATAAACATCCTTCACCGCCTAGGTGGGATATTTAAAGAAAGGAAAAGATAAGGGTTATCCTTATCACTGTTTAATTTAGAAAGAAACTCTTGAGAGAGAAAAAAGTGTTTAAAGGCGGTGAGTTGTTCTTCAAGAAATTTGTTGTTTCGAAAGTATTGAAGATTCTGTGATAAGTGAAGAACTTGTTGTGTGTTAATCTGCAAAACAATCTATTTGATAAGGTGAGTTTTATTAGCCAAATCTTTATATTTTGTGAATATTGAACTATTAAGTATTGATGATTTGGGGTATAGAAAGAGCTTGGTAAAAAGCCGTTTTATAGATATTTTGACATAAAGATTATGAGTTTAAAGGTTTGAATCTGTTTTGAAAGAACAAGTTGTTCTCGAGGTTTAAAAAGGTTTGAGTATAAACTTATATTGAGACCATGATTTGGTTTGGAAATTATGAACAGGTTCACTTTGACATATATGACTGAGGTCTGTCATTGGATGAACTACTTCACATAAATTAATGGGAGGATATAAGGGTGGAATATCAAGAAAGGGGATTATTGGGAGGATATAAGGTTGGTCGTTGTTTTCTTGGCTTAACTCTTATTATGATATCTATTAGAGTTACAACAGATTGAAGTTCTCATTTCTTGGTAATTTGAGAGTTTAAAGATGATGTCTTTAGTAGAAATGATAATAATGATGTTATGGGATTGGAGAAAATATGGCTCATGACCGTTGGTTGTGAATAAAATGCTTTGGATAAAAGCATTGATTATGAGGAAACAAAGGAGCTTTGGTTGTACCTTGCAAGGAACCAGACGGGCTCTTATTAGTTCTCATAATGGAACCAGAGGATTGTAGATATTAATTTGACAATGATGCAAAATATTTTATAAATCATGAGTTTAAAAATAAGTTTTATCAAGCTTAGTGATATATTTATAATTTTAAAAATATTATTTCAAAAACTCTTTATACATAGAAATCTTTTATAAAATAGACCAGTGGGGATCTGGTTGGCCTTCATAGATACAACTAGAAACTCTGGCTGGTCTTTGGTAGGAGCTAGAAACTCTAGTTAGTACAACCAGAGGCCGATGGACACTGTGGAACCAAAGGCCGATGGACACTGTGGAACCAGAGGCCGATGGACACTGTGGAACCAGAGGCCGATGGACACTGTGGAACCAGAGGCCGATGGACTGGAAATCCATTATATATTTTTAAGTATGGGATTTTGAACTAGAGGCCCGATGGACTGGAAATCCATTATATATTTTTAAGTATGGNGGAAATCCATTATATATTTTTAAGTATGGGATTTTGAACTAGAGGCCCGATGGACTGGAAATCCATTATATATTTTTAAGTATGGGATTTTGAACCAGAGGCCCGATGGATCTAATCAGGATCCAATTCTTTTATTATTCATCTTTATGTTGAGAGATTCTTTGGTAAATGTTTTGGTGATCTCACCCTGCATAGCATGAAAAAAAGAACTCTCACTAGACTTTTGTCTAACCCTCATTTTATGTTTTAAACATGTGTGCAGGTAATACCAGTTATAATATTAATAAGGGAAAAAGCATTCTATGATTACTTCCCTTATATGCTTAAATATTGAAGACCATGTTCAGATATGTTTTGGAAGATAGCAATGATAGTTTACAAATGCATGTATTTTAGAATTTTTAAGTTATGCAATTTGTATCGTAAACCGGTAGCACAGACTTTTGTAATTTTGGACCTATGTGGGAATTATGTATTCTATGAATGAAATCTATGTAATATGCAATGTATGGAGATTGGGGGTGTTACATTGGAGCTCCCCATGGTGAAGTACTGGGTCTAATGAATTCCTTATCAAACAAATCCTTTAACTGGGAAACCAATTCTTTTAGTTCTGAAGGAGCTAATTGATAGGGTGCTTTGACTACTAGTGCTGCTCCAGGTATCAGATCAATTCTAAATTCAACAACTCTGTCTGGCGGGAAACCAGATAAGTCTTCTGGAAAGACTTCCGGATACTCACTAACAATTGGAATCAGATCTTGTTTCCCCTTTTCTTTATTTGCATCGATAGCATAGGCCAAATACCCCGAACATTTTTTCTGGATACACTTTCGGGCTTTTAATACAGATAAAAGACTGGCATGATGATTCTGACGTTCACCATAAATAACATCTGACCCTCTGTCTGTTAAGGTAATTCTGATCATTTTCCTATTGCAGACAATATTGTTCTGATGTTCTGTCAACCAATCCATGCCTACTACTACATCAAACCCTTTCATCGGCATTGGGAATAGTCGAATTGCTAAGTCATATCCCTCAATAACAATAGCACAGTTATTGAATACACAAGTAACAGATTCTTGTCTATAGCAGTTTCAACTACTAATTCATCGTCAAGTGGCACCGAATTCAAGCATGCATATTTGGTAAATGATGGCGATACAAACGAAAAGTTTGCACCCGAATCAAACAACACCTTAGCATGTATAGAATTCAGAAGAAATGTACCTGTTACCACGTCAGGTGTAGCTTCTGCCTCATTCTTTGTTATATGGAAGGACCAACCTCGCGCCCCTCCTTGCACTCCTCTAGATACATTAGGTCTTCCACGAGCACCCGACACATTACTTCCCAAAGTCAATTGCGGAGTCCTTAATAATGGACAATTGGGTCGAATATGACCTGGGGAAGTTTAATTAAAACATCTTCTGTTAGTTGGGCAGCTTCTTGAAAAATGACCCGCCTCACCACACTTATAACATTTTCTCGGGTACGCTTTACAATCACCCTGATGAACCTGTCGACACCGAGCACAAGCTTTTTCACTAACTTTATGTTCAGTCCTGTTATCAAATTTCACTAATTTTGACCCTCGATAGTTAGATGAAGGTCCTTCCCATTTCTTTTTCTCAACATCCTTACCCTCTGTCTGCCTGTTTTTGTTTTGTTCAGTAACTTCTGCCGCATCCATAGTTAATGAGAAAGTGGTAGGGTTCATAGCGATTAAAAATTATCGGATCGAAGGTTTTAGACCCCAAATATACCTCTTTACCTTTCTGGATTCTAATGAAATATAATGCTCAGCAAATCGTGACTACTCGATGAACTTTTCAGTATATTCCCGAACAGTTCCGTTGCCTTGTTCCAATTTCAGAAAATCCTCCTCCATCTGTTTTATGGTTGTCTTGGGACAGAACTGATCTTTGAATCGGTTCACAAATTCCACCCAAGATAACATTTGTAAGACGTCAATTCGGGCTAAAGACTCAATTTCGCACTAAAATAGAGTACTAGACTTCTGTACAGAAATGGAAAATCGAACTTTCTCTGCCTCTGGACACTTAATAGTGTTAAACACATATTTAATCTCCTTGATCCAACACATAGCCTTAATTGGATCTCTTTCTCCAGAGAAAGTTGGTGGTTTGCAAGTTAGAAACATCTTGATATCTCCCTCTTTATTGTTTATAACTAGAACTGATGGATTTATTTCAACCCTTCCAGTTTCGATTATGGCAGGTATCCCCATGATAGTAGTCAAAGTTTCTCTTAATTTTCTCATCTCTTTAGCCAACATATCTCTGGTCACATATTCAGGCTGAGGCATTAGCTCTTAATTAACATTTTCAGAATTGGATTCTCCATGGTCTACATGAGTTTCTGTTTGGCTATTTATGCCTCTGGTTTGCCCTCTTCCTCTGTCTCTGCCTCTACCTCTGCCTCTACCTCTGCCTCTGCCTCTGCCCTCTGATGTACCAATGGAAGCAAGAGCAGGGGAATCTTATTCTTCATTAGGATTGGGGTGGATGATCCTTTCAGACCTTCAGGATCTACCAGTCATCTGCAAATTTCAATGTTAATAATCACATTTTCACATTCCCAAATATAATAAAGTGTCTAAGTTCAGTTATGTACCTGTAGATTCAAAATTACATTGGCTAGATGTAATTTGAATATACCTTACATACTGATTCGTTAACTTATCATATTTATTTCCAAAGGTGCTAACTATGTCTAGGACCCCTAATATGCAATAAAATAGTTTAAGTCTAGGCATCATCTTGTGAATACCTAAATCCTTTAAACTCAGGCTCTGATACCACTTCTGTAACACCTCGAACTCACATTGCATATAACATATAATTCATCCAAAGAAATACATGTATTATGCCATTAAGGTCCAAAGTACAAGAAACTATAATACAAAATACACAACCCCAAAAAAATTCCACAATACATGTTATTGTACTACATAACATTCAACTTCAAAACGCATCCATAGATTGATCTTCACATAGCTATGCATATAGGGAAACAAATCATATTTTCCCTATTCCTTTATTATCATTATACTCTGTTGTTCCTGCAATACATATTTGAAAGACAAAATGAAGGTTAGACCTGAAGGTCTAGTGATATCCCTTTTTCCATGTAGCTGCAGGGTGAAGATCACCAAAGCATTAATTAAAATCAACTTTTCACATAATGGAAACATAAATCCATAATCCATTTAGTCCAGCAACCCTCTGGTTCTAAAGACCAGACTTAGAAATATTTTCATCAAATAGTAGGACCAAAGCCCCTCTGGTTCCTCTAACTAGAGCTTCTAGTTATACCAACCAAAGCCTTTCTCAAGTTCAACTTTTATATGATTACAAAGTCAAGTACATAAGATGGTTTCCCAAATATAAAAGAGTAGAATATAATGCTTGTGTATGACCAGAGCTTCTGGTTCTATAACCATAGCCTCTAGCCCAAAAATCATGACCAACCAGAGCCTCTCTGGTTCAATGTGAAGACCAACCAGAGCCCCTCTTGTTTGTCCTTCTTTGCATAAGAAATTTTCTAAGTTTAAAATAAAAACATGAAATCTTATGAACACTTTTTAAAACACGTTTCTTGACACAGAGCTCCTATCTAATAGATACAGAGCCTCTGATTTAAGTAAAAGATTTATAAAAAGACTTGTATCATAATCAAACCCTCATCCAGAACCCCTCTAGTTATATGTGAGGAACAACCAGAGCCCTCTGGTTCCTTTCAAGGAACAACTAGAGCCTCTCTGGTTCCTCATAAATCAAACACTTTGTCAAAAACATAGTTTATCCAAAACCATTGGCCATAAGCCAAGTTTTCTCCTTCTCAATAACATCATTACTATTATTTCTAATAAGAGCAACATTCTTGAGTCCTCAAATAACAAAGAAATAAGAACTCAAAACTATTGCAATCTTAAGAGACATAATAGCAAGAGCTATAATAACAATCACACATATAAATGCCACCCTTATATCCAAAGGTACACCTCTCCTTGATATGCCACCCTTATATTCGAAGGTACACCTCTCCTTGATATGTCACCCTTATCCCATGGTACAACTCTCCTTGATATGCCACCCTTATTTCCTCATAAATATATAGATTAGTTCCAAACGAAGACAGACCGAAGTCACAACCGTCTTGAAGGAACATTCTCTATAGTTTTAACCAATAATGGTTTCAAAATAGTTTTATTCCAAAACTTTGAAACTCAAGAACCAACAGTTCTTTTAATATCATTTTCCAAACTCAAAATCTCCTTTAATCCTTAAAATAAGATATCATCCACAATTGTTTTAAGGAAGCAAAATCTTATTTGTTTCCCAAGAACAGTTTCCAAAACCCAAATTTATAAAACTCAACTTCAACTGTTAAAAGCAGTTTTACCATTCTTCATCAAAATCATATATTTCAAATATCATCATTTAAAGATTTTAATATCAAAAACTCACCTTAATATGCACATATTTGAAGATTTAATCATACAACAACTTCTTCAAATAATCACAGAATCTCCAAATCACTTTTATGCAGAAATTCTTTTCAGGAACACCTTCACCGCCTTACACACACACTTTTCTTCTTTTTCAAAGACTTCTTAAAAGTGAGATAAGATTATCCTTATCTTCTCTATATATATCTTTTAACTAGGGCTGTGTGTGTTTTATTATTATAAAATTCTTTTAGGCGGTGGGTTTTATTATATTTAAATCTCTTTTCTTAACCACGAAGGTTGCATACACTTATTTTAATTAATTCTTATGTATGCATGTCATCCTACGTGCACATACACATATTTTAACATCTTCTCATGTATGCACAGTAACTCATCCACACACATATATATACACGATCCATGCATTACTTAAATAAACATGCATGTTATCGGATATTCACATAATAACCACTTAAAGTTTACCTCAACCAATGATGTCTTAAATCTGGGTTATCACAACTTATGTACTATAGCCCCTACCCCTAGAGCTGTCATTGTGTCATGAAATCGGGTCATAAAGTTTCCATGGACTTGTTAAATCATGTCTGACAATATTCGTCATTAAAGCTTACAAGATTCATCCCAAAAACCTGACCTATACCCCCTACTTATGTCCTATCGCCCCTACCCCTAGAGTTGTCATTGTGTTGTCAAATTAGGTCATAAAGTTGCCATGGACTTGTTAAATCATGTCTGAAAATATTCGTCATTAAAGCTTACAAGATTCGTCTGGAAAGTCTGACCTATACCCCCTACTTATGTATTATCGTCCCTACCCCTAGAGCTGTCATTGTGTTGTCAAATCGGGTCATAAAGTTGTCATGGACTTGTTAAATCGTGTCTAACAATATTCGTCATTAAAACTTACAAGATTCGTCCAGAAAGCCTGATATATATCCCCTACTTATATACTATCGCCCCCTACCCCTAGATTTGTAATTGTGTTGTCCTATTGGGTCATAAAGTAGCCATGGTCAAAGTGTAAATTACTATAGTTCTAGGGACCAACCGTGTCATAGTGTTATTCTCTATCCATCCATATTTAATGGAAGACGTTGGAAGACGTATTACATGCTATCTTTTCCTATTTTCTCTATAACAATGGACGGAAGCTTTTCTGGTTCTAATTTAAATGTCCAAGGATGGATGAGAAGTGAGAGTGGATGGGAGAGGAATGGGCAAGAAGTCAACTACCACTGAAAATGTCGGATTATTCAAGGTAAGATATCAAGAAATACCAACTCAAATTGGATATGCTACATAAACAGCGTGCAGAGCTTGGTTCCAAAAAGGAGAAGATTGAACATGAGATGAACAAGAAGAAGAGATGGATTGTTGACGCAAAAAAACAAATTAAGCATCAGTAGGGGCTGGATTGCTGATACAAGGAAACAAATTAAACGGGACGAAAAATTGAACCACGATGCATGGTTCGAATTTGCATGCGGGGAGACTGGAAGAAACATTAGGTGGAATGAAGAGGACATTGAAAAATACACGAGATCGATAAAAAGAATTAAAGCACCCTATATGCATGATAAAATGTAGTTGTATTTCGGTTAATTATAGTTGTCAATGTTCCTAGCTCGATTATTATTGTTGTCAGTGTTCCTAGTTCGAACTTTTCTTATTTATTGTACTTAAATGGTAATGATGTGACAAGTCCCCTATATTCCCTATAAATAACCTTGTTTTCCCTCACAAACTTGTTCCACCATCAAATATTCATTCACTCTCAACTCAGTAGGTAAAAAATGGTGAGGCGTTGGAATTATGGCGCTGATGCAATCATCCGAACATCATGGACCGATTACAACAAGGCAGTCGATTCTTTTGTTGTTCATTACCTGTGATTTTTCCTATATGAAACCTTCACATATAATTGTTTTTTCATATATATCTATTCCTTACTTTTTTTATAGGGAATAAGTTATAGATTTATTAATTGGCTTGACCCAATCATGTGTCCTAGATCTATGCTAATTATTCTAGGGTTATTAAGATCAAAAATAATCTTGAAGCTTCCCTTTTTGAAGTTGTTTTACAAGTTCGCCGATTGAAGATTGTTGATCCCCTCTCTCATGGATTTGATGATAATGCCTTTTACCTATTACGAAGTATTATGTTTATGTTCTTTCAGTTCCAGTGATCATCACTGAGTCTGTTCAGTGATCGCTGAAACATGTATTGTAAATCCTACAGCAATAGTGATACTTCAAGAATACAAAACTCACACCAAAGAACCTTCAACAAAATTCGAAGACTGAAATTGAAGATTATAGACTAGGGCGTTCGTGATCTGAAGCGGCATTCAGTGATTACAACCTGGTCAACATATGTGTGAAGACTGCCCAAGCTTCAGCGAATGCTGAAGAGACCTTCAATGTTATTCTAGCATTCAACGATCAAATGAAGCTTGTTGTGCAAGATTGTTTTTGTCTTGTCCTTCCACACACAAAGAACAACCCCATACCCTTTCTAGAGTATAGTACGGTATAGAGCCGACTAGTTGACTCTATTACCCACCAACTCCACGAAAGGATGTCTGCTCATGAATAAGCTTTTGTACTATTCACTGTAGCAAAGGACAAGCTTTTCCTTAAAAGCTTGACACGTGTTCAAACCTTACTGCATTGCATTTAATGTGCATTTAATGCAATTGGTATAAATAGATGAGCGCTCTCTCCATGCAGAAATATGTGCATCTACAAAAGAAATCACACACACATCTTCTCAAGTATTCTAAAAGTTCTTTCTCGAGAAGAACTTATTTCCTTCTTTATATTTCAACAAATCTTTTCTCTTTGCTAAGATTATCTATGTGTAAACTTAGATTGTTTTAGATAGGTTATCTTTACCTTGTTTATTTCCGCATACAATCTTGTAAAAATCTATATTGATCTTTCTTTATCAATATATATGTATATATATATATATATATAAATTTGAAATTTCTCTGTGTTTGTATTCATCCCCCTTCCCTTTCTACAAACTGTTTCTATAAAACTCTGGTAGACTCAACCGGGACCAACAAGTGGTATCAGAGCAGTATTTTCTTCTCTTCATGTTTAGTTGTTTTTCTGCACTTTATTATCTCTCTTTCTCTAGATAATTTATTGCTTTCAAGTGGCTTTCCAAAACACAAGCACAAACTTTCACGACAATGGCTCCCTTGCCAAAACTTCCCGGTTTATCAGAGACAACTTTAGTCGTTGGAAGAATCGGATGTCCCTCTTTCTGGAAGGGGTGGATCCTGAAATTCCACACTATATAGAAAATGGACCATATGTTCCAAATGCTATATCTCCGGCTGTTCCTGAAACAGCTACGACTGCCGCGATTCCTGGACGGCTGATTTCTAAGCTCCCTCATCAGTGGAGTGAAGAAGACAAGAAGAAGATAGTTGTAGATACTCGTGCAAATCTATAATAGCTATGTGTCTTCCTAATGAGATCTATCACTCTGTGATGAAGCTTAGAACCTGATCCAAGTGGGACACTCTTTGTGTTCAATATGAAGGTACCTCTTAGGTACAAGAATCGATGAAGATAAACTTAGTAAGACAATATGAAAGCTTTCTCTGTCGAAACACTGAGAGTTGTCTGAAGTACATCAAAGGTTTAATTGTCTTCTTATTGTTTTAAGGACAGTTGGCAGAGAATATTCCAACTCTGAAACTTTAACGAAGTTTCTGGAATGTTTAACAGAATCTTGGGATGCCTATTCTATGTGTCTCAAGATGTCCAACGACATGTCCTCTCTCTCTCTCTGTCTCTCTCTTAGCACCTTATATGGGATACTGCTCAATCATGAGCAGTCTCGCCAACTGAAGAGGAATCTAATCAAGGATTCAAGAGACATGAAAAGCTCTCCGTTAGCTTTGATCTCTGAAGATTCTTCAGTTGAACTCCCATCTTCTTCTTCTTCAGTTCTTCTCCTGTTACTATAACTGAGTTAGACTCTATTAACTCTGAGGATCTGTTAGAGTCTGACCTTGCATATTTTGATGAATCACTGGCGCTTTTAACTAAGTCTTTTAGAAGATTCGCAAGGAAAAGTAATTTTCGCTGATCTCCCACGCTGACCATTAAGGAAAAGCCAAAGTCTGATATTGTTGACAAGGCTTTAGTAGTCTTCTACAATTGTTACCATAAAGGTCACTTTGCAGGTGAATGCAGGTCAAAGAAGGCTGTGATGCCATCTTCGAAATCCCTTTCCTCCTTCAAAGTTAAAGATGATAAATATATGAAGTTGAAGGTGAAGTATAAGAAGATGAAGAGTTCCGTGCGAAAGGCTAAATGTCTTGTCGCTGAAGAGCATGACTGGGATGATTCATCTATCTGATGAATCAGCATCTGATGAAGAAGACACGACCTATCTTTGCTTAATGGCCAAGGATGTAAAGGAAGAAACTTCTGAGACATCAACTTCCCATGATCCCTCATCATCCTCTCCTACTCAGGTATGTCTCCTGTATGAACCCTCTTCTTCTTCCTGTTCTAGCCTATCAGCATTAGATACGTTGGCGGTTGACCTTTATAATGCCTTGACTGGAAAATCTAAAGCAGAAATGCTTAATCTTGATCTTCAAGAACAGTTGACGATTTGTTATTCCAAGATCAAAGAGTTGACAAAGATCGAAGAAGATCTTAAAGATCAGGTCATTATAAACCAAACCATCACTATGGAACGTGAACAGGCTATCGTTGAGCGTGAGCAAGCAATTGCTGAACTCAAGGTTGAAAAGGCTACCATTGAAAGATGGTGCAAATCCTCTGTCAAAGCCTCTGAGATTTTTAAAACAATCAAGGTGAAGAAATCCACTGGAGCCTTCTCTTCAGGCTCAGTGAAGACAACTACTGACACTTAGTCTTCAGCGTCAGGTGTTGTTGTGCCTCCTACCACTGAAGCCTCTTCGTCAGGCTCAGTGAAGACACTCACTGACTCTATTCCATTAGCGTCAGAGGTTGTTCCTAATCTCACTGAAACCTATTCAGATTCAGTGAAGTCTTCTGCTGACACTAGTTCTTCAGTTTCAGTAAATGTTGCCTCCAACATTGCTGGACCCAAATAGAATGGGTACCAAAACAATTTTAAAATGTTCCCATGTGCAAGAAGTCAAAGGCATTTGGTATCTCGATAGTGGATGCTCAAGACATGTGACTAGAGACAAATCCCTGCTTATCAACTACAAGGAAGAAAGAGGCCCTTCTATGATCTTTGGAGGAAACGAAAAAGGATATACCAAAGGTTTTAGTATATTAACCAACGGTGCAACCACCTTCATGCATGTTGCATATATTGAAGGACTGAAGCACAACCTACTCAGCATCAGTCAGCTATGTGATAAAGATTTCACAGTGAAGTTCTCTAAGAATTCATGCTATGTCTACGACAAATATGATAAGGCTGCTCTAATCAGCTCTCGTCTAGAGAATGTCTACATCATCAAATGGGTTCTTCTCTCATTGAGAATAGTTGTTTCCTCTCTAAAGCTTCATTAGATATCAATTGGCTGTGGCACAAACGGCTTTCTCACCTTAACTTCAAGACACTCACCGAGTTGTCTAGAAATGATCTCGTCATTAGTCTTCCTCAACACACCTTTGCAAAGTAATCTCTTTGCTCAGCTTGTGAGAAAGGAAAACAGACAAGAACTAGCTTTAAGTCCAAGCAGATCTCTTCAGTGACATCACTTCTTCAGCTACTGCGTATGGATCTATTTGGTCCAGTGAACGTGCAATCTATTGTTGGAAATAAGTATACACTCGTCATTGTTGATGAGTACTCCACGTACACTTAGGTCTTCTTTCTCATATCCAAAAGTGAAGCACCTGAAGAAATAATATCGTTCATCAAGAAGACAGAAGTACTTAATAATATTAAAGTACGATATATTAGAAGTGAACATGGAACTGAATTCAAAAACAGTACTATGGATAACTTCTTTGAGGACAAGGGAATCTCTCATAACTTTTCTTCAGTGAGAACTCCTCAACAAAATGGGGTCGCTGAAAGAAGAAATCGAACAATCATTGAGGTTGCTAGATTAATGCTCAGCGAATCTCATCTTCCCACTCATTTCTAGGCTGAAACTGTCAACACTGCTTATTTCACTCAAAATAAGTCGCTGATCGTTAAGAGGTTCAAGAAGACAGCTTATGAACTCTTCCATGGCAGAAACCCTCTCTCAGCTTTCTACATATCTTTGGTTGCATGTGTTGTATTCTTAACAACCGTGATCAACTGGGAAAGTTCGATCCCAAAGTTGATGAAGGAATCTTTCTTGGATATTCTTCAGTGTCCAAAGCCTTCAGAGTATTCAACAAATGTCGTTAGACAATAGATGAAACTATTCATGTCACCTTTGAAGAATCTCAATTAGCTAATTCTAAACCCATCATTGATGATGACGAAGAATTAGAAACCTGGATGTTCTCTCATTTTGGACAACCTGAAGCTTCCTTCAGCATTCCTCTCAACGCTGAAGCCCCGGAAGCTGAAGATGATCCACTTATCATTCTAGTTGCAGCTAATCACCAAAACGTGTCTTCTTCAGAGATCATTGCAGTGCCCATTAGTTGTGTTCCTCTTTCTACTTCAAACACTGATCAATCAGTAAATGAAATGCCTTCAGCATCTGAACCTTTATCAGTCGCTGAATCTAAGGCTCGTTTAGCAATTGTCCCTATTGCTGAAGAATCTGCAGCTGAAGCCTCATCCTTCGGAATATCGATACTCAGATGATAATCTTCTGCCAACTCAGTGATGGACAAAAGACCATCCTATTCATCAATTTTTTGGTGATCCAAGTACAGGTATTCAGACTCATCGAGGTCTAGGTAATATCTATCTCTTTATCAACTTTCTTTCTTTGATGTTATCTCAGACCCTAGCTGGGTCATTGCCATGCAAGAGGAGCTCATTGAGTTTGATAAGAACAAAGTCTGGTACCTTGTCCCACGTCCATCTAACAAGACCGTGATATGCACCAAATGGGTCTATCGCAACAAGTTAGATGAAGAAGGTGTGGTAACCCGTAACAAGGATCGACTTGTTGCTCAGGGTTATAGACAAGAAGAAGGGATCGATTATGACCAGACCTTTGCACCAGTGGCTAGACTCGAAGCTATTCGACTCTTCCTAGCCTTTGCTGCCCATAGAGACTTCAAAGTCTACCAAATGGATGTTAAGAGCGCTTTCCTAAATGGATAAAGCGCTCCTAGAGGTTCTTCCTCTTGAAGTTTTCCATGTCTATCGTTTGGATAAAGCTCTTTATGGGTTAAAACAAGCTCCCCATGCCTGGTATAATACCTTCTCCTCATTTCTCATCTCTGATAAATTCGTCGGTGGAAAGATTGACCAGACCTTATTTCTTAGAAAAGTTAAAGGTCATATCATTCTAGTCCAAATATATGTTGTTAGCTCTCATATTTCATTTAATGTAAAAGTATGAAAAAGTATTACTGCAAGTGTTGGCAGAAGGGTTCATTCCACAGAAGACCACAGAGGACCAACAACAGAAGATGTTCATTCGTACAAGTCAAGATTGACAGAACCTCTGTYGTCTCTCACAGAGGTTCTGGAAAATGGTCCTCTGTTATCAAGAGCTTACAAGTCATATGCAGCAGAGCCTCTGGGATGGATCATAGAGGGTCTGCGGTTCATCTTCTGTGTAGAACCTCTTCTTACTGTTTTACTTAGGTTAGTTAGCTGCATGTGCTTCTCACGTGACTATGTTTGTAATCGACTTTATTTGGATGGCTTGGATGATTTCCCTTGTCTAGGTCATGTTAGAAAGGTCGTTAGGAACTAGTATAAATAGCAGCTTAGGCCTTTGTCATTCAGTGTGCTTCCTGTATTGTAATTGTCAATATTTTCAATCAATTGAAAATCATTTGAAGCTATTCTCTCGTGTTCTTCATATTCATCATCTGTGTGTTCTTGATTAATT
>NW_020203676.1:0-955 GCF_001531365.2 Cynara cardunculus var. scolymus | reverse complement strand
GAAGAAGAAGAAGAAGAAGAAGAAGAAGAAGAAGAAGAAGAAGAAGAAGAAGAAGAAGAAGAAGAAGAAGAAGAGAGTGATGACAGTTCTGATGAAGAAGTCTCCATGAAGGAGATGATGAAAACTCTGGCTTTAAATCACCAGAGAGTTTAGAAAAGGTGGAGAGAGGAAGGAGTATAAATGTTTCGGCAGAAGAAACTTTACAGAGGGAGAGAGATCTGAGACTATAGAGAAGGAGCAGAAGTCTTCGCAGAGGGTTGAAGAGCAGAGGAAGGAAGAGCCAAAAGATGGTTGCTTTAAATGTGGCAAACCTGGCCACTTTGCTACAGACTGCTGGTCAAAAGTGCCAAGGACGCCACAGAGGGGTCCTAAAGATGCAGCCTTCTACAAAAAGAAGGCTGACTACTATCAGCAGACGTCTCTGCTAGCTCAATCAAGTGAGCTAGTAACCGATGAGTCCTCTGATGAAGATGAACAGAAGGGTCTTCTCGCTTGGGAAGACTCAGACACAGAGGACAAGCTCTTCTGTGGGATGGCAGACATCAATTCAGACTCCTCTAACAGAAATGACCAAGAGGTTTCTACTTCCTACTCTTCTAAATCTCTTGATCTTTACACAGAGATCATCGATAACCTCGATTCATGTCATTTGGAGCATTTCAATCTAAAAGAAAAACTTTCTCTTTGTGAAAAAGAAGTAATTCTGCTCACAGAGGAAATAAATAGATTTTTCAAAATGTTCGAAGAAGCGCAATCAAASTTTATAAATTTAGAAAATTCTTCAAAGGAAAGGCTTGCCAAGGACCAAAAAGATTTGAAAAATAAGGTGGATGAGTTAAGGCAGATGGAGCATGAGAAGTGTAATATTACTTCTGTTAAAAAATTCTTTCAAAAGGAAAGAGAATTTTTGCACCAAGATGTGCTTGACAGAGAGCTTAAAATTAAAAAATTTCAA
>NW_020203675.1:13981-17453 GCF_001531365.2 Cynara cardunculus var. scolymus | reverse complement strand
TTCTACACGAGCCTTCTACCAATCGGCGGCTGACTTTCTCAAACAGTCGTCGCTCGGCTACGCTCTCAACCATAAGCCTCTGATGGTTAAGGAAATATTCCAGCAGTTCTGGTATACTGTTGAGGTCGTTGAGGTCCAAGACGAAGCCGGACGAAAAATGGAGCAAATCCATTTCACTTTCAACCGTGTGGAAGTGAACTTTGGGGTTTCTACACTCTGCTCAGCTCTCCGTCTTCCAAGGGGTCCCTTCGACAGCGAACCCTCCACAGCCGAGATCATCTCCTTCCTCGATGCCATTGGCTACCAGTGGTCAATGAAGAAGGACTCCGACGCTCCTCGCAAGTCACTGACAAAGATTGAGAAGAATAGGATGTCAGCTGTCTGGCAATACCTATTCTCTCACTTCATCCAGTGCATGGGTGGAAAGACTGGTGGTCAGGACCAGGCCTCCAGGATTGCCTTGATCATAGGCATCTCTGTTATTCAGCGTCGCAATATAAATTATGCTGCGGTAATTTTCGATGACCTGGTGCTAAAGCTGAACAAGCGCCAACGAGAAAAGGTGGTGCCTTACACCAGGTTTCTTTCCATGGTAATGACTAAGATTTTCAAAAATCTTTACCCCAAAGAAGGAAACCTTCCAGCATTTAGGCTTGGGTCCAGGATTCTGGAACACAAGCTGAGGGACAGTGATGTGCCTCTCTCTTCTATTGCCATCACTACCTCTTTCTCTCAGGTGACAAGGACAAGGGTAAACCCCCCCGAGTCTAGCCCAGTCACCACTACCTCTTTTAAACGACCCTCTCAACCACCTCTTGGTTCTCCTCAGAGGGCCAAGAAATCCAAAAGGAGGACAACCACGTCACTAGCTGGGGCCTCTCAAAAGGCTTTAGTTATTGAAACAAGCCTTACCCCCGAGGTGTTTTCTGCTAACCCTCCTAGCTCTTCAGTGATTTCTTCCATCACTGTCGTATCAGTGGCACCTTTACCAATCATTTCAGTGACCCAAATCACTGAAAGTGTAGATATCAGCGCCGCCACCGCTGAACACCCACGTATTTTCTCAATCATTTTCTCTTTTCCTCCCTCCTTGGTCTTTACACATGTCGATGATGTATCAGTGACTGTCCTTCCTGATACTGAGACACGCACCACAAGACCTGAGGTTGCTCCTCTCGATGCTCCTCAACATACGGTTGTCCATCCCCTCAGGTATTCCATCTTCCTGCCCCTTCATTTCTTCTAACCTTGAGCCTTTAGCTCACACTTCTTCTTTTGCTGGTCCTTCTTTGATGCATCAGCCTGATGCTCAAGAAGTGAAGAGGGAGAAAGAGAGAAAGATGATGGATGAGATGAGGATGTCGATGATGACTATGACATGGCATCAGACATTCAACTTCTCCTTCCAGCCGTTGATACCGTCCTCTCCAAGGTCAACGAAGTTCACCAAGAGATGCCCCGATCTTGATGCGAACTTCCTATCCCTCTAGGCGGACGTTCAAGAAGTTCAGAGTCAGCTCCAGACTCTCCAAGAAGCTGTTCACGCCAACAACGATGCTATTGCTGTCCTTCACAGTAGGGCTGACGATGCGCAAGCGATTGCTGATCAACAACTTGGACTTCTTCAGCAAATCCTGGATGCTGTCCGTCAACTAGCTCCAGTGAGTGCACCTTCATTCTCTATCGATGATCACGCCCAGCTCCATGAGATGCATGAGGAAATGACAACTCTAGCCAATTCTTAGCAAAGGCTGGAGGATTCCATGGTTCTCCAGCGACAACGCTTGGACGAACTCTCTGGCCAATTCTCTCTAGTTTTAGCCAGAGAGGGGGATATGAGGTCCAACGCTGGTGGATCATCAGATGCTGCTCCTACAGCTTCTTAGGCTGTTGGTCCAGTATCAGCTTCAGTTGCAGTTGAAGCTGAAGCAGTTGCTGCTCTTGTAATCACGTCCACCGAAGCTGCTCTACCTGAGGTTGACGAAGCCATCCCTAGGGATGATGTCCATACCGTCACTGCTGCTGGTGATGATGATGATGTTGATGAGGATGAGGATGAGGATGAAGATGATGATGAAGACGATGATGAACCTGTCATTCCAGACACCTGAGATGATCTAGATGGTGACGACGACGACGATGATGAAGATGACTTCACCATCAAGTTCTAAAAGCCATCAACCGTCACCAGAGGTGTTGCCCTCGGGGAAGCTCAATCCCTGGGGGAGCAAAGACAAGGTGAATCAACTCCATCAGAGCACCAGGACCCCAAGTCGAAAGGCAAGACGGTCGCTGAAGAAGGCAACTTGAAGGTACTTTTCTCATGCCCTYAACAAACCTTATTTGAAGACTCTACCTCTCAGGTAGTGATCACTTCAGAGTACCAACTTCATATCCCTTCAACAACCTGTGGTCGACTGGAGTGGGTATCTGATCAACCCATCTCTTATACTCCAACAGACCGGCAGATGTCTCAGCTTAAGGAGTCACTCGACCAGACTAGAGTAAAAATTCCTCTTTGTACCTCTAGTGTTGGTGAGTTTGATTTCCTTTCTAAAGCTGAAGGACTCGAGGCATTAAGGGCTGAAGAAGAGCTAGAGCTTCAAAGGAAGCAGACTGAAGACAGCTTAAAGCTGGCCAAGTCTCTAGCTGCTAAAGTCCTTCCCAAGAAAAAGTCCAAGAAAACAGTGAGTGCTGTCCAAGCCCAAGCCAAACTTCTTTATATGGCAGAAGCTGAACACAAGAAGAAGCTGAAGCTAGTGGACAAGGATAAGCAATGGAGCGCAGCAAAGCTGAAAAAGAGACTCAGTCCCCGCCCAATCATCAGCTTCAGCATCAGCGGACGATCTAAAGACGGTGGAACACTGGTCTCAATGCTCATCACCAGGGACAATCTTGATGTCGTTAGCGAGTACCCTTCCTACCTTGGCCGCTATAGATACAACGAATGGATGGTGATCAGAAAAGCCATTCAGCAATCCAAATCGAGACACAAGACACTTATCGAGGACACCATCAACGATCTCATCAAAAGGATGTCCAGGTATGTCAAGGTCCTGACAGGCTAACTCTGAAGAAAGGTGGGAAGAAGAAATTAAAGCTCTCTGATCCTAATGAAGGACCATTCCTAAGGAACGAACATGAAACAAAGTTCTCCTTAGATGAAGTCCTGAAGGGTCATATGAGTACTGACATTTCTATGCTGAATCTTGACTTGCCAGATAAGGGTCCCTATACACCCAATTCTGTGCATTTTAAACCTGAGTTAGAAGTTATATTCCTTGACTATGAAGGTGAAGTCAGATTTCAGAGAATGTCAGAGCTACATCTATGTCTAATGGATCACTTGATTTATTTCTTGCTCTGGATAGATGATAGCATGCCTGGAAAAGTCGTCGATCTGAAGATACGAAGGGAATTCCTATGTCAAAGAAACCTTGGTGAAAATGTACCTGATTACATAGATCTAAGT
>NW_020203675.1:2592-12981 GCF_001531365.2 Cynara cardunculus var. scolymus | reverse complement strand
TAGCAATCTATTTTCTTGTAATTGCTAAAGATCTGTGTGTATCCAAAGATTGTTTAGATAAGTTTTCTTTACCTTATCTTTCCGCAAACAGTCTTATAAAATCTGTGTTGATCTTCTCTATCAATATATATTTTAAATTTGAAAATACTGTGTTTGTATTCATCCCCCCCTTCTACAAACTGTTTCTATTCTTGTAGACCCTTATGGGACCAACATGAATGTTAATGAAGAACAGATGCCTCAGCCAGAGTATATAACTAGAGATATGCTGGTAGAAAAGATGGGAAAGCTAAGGGAAACCTTGACATATATTATGGGGTTACCTGCCAGGATTGAAACAGAAAAAGTGGAAGTACATACCTCTGTTCCAGGTGCACACAGCAAGGAGGGAGATATTAAAATGTTTTTGACATGCAAACCACCGACTTTCTCTAGAGAAAGAGATCCAGTTAAAGCCATGTGCTGGATCATGGAGATTGAATCTGTGTTCAATACTATTAAGTGTCCAGAGACATATAAAGTTCAATTTGATGTTTCCGTATAAAGTCCAATGCTCTATTCTGGTGGGAAGTTGAGTCTTTAGCCTGAACAAATGTTTTACAAACGTTATCTTGGGTAGAATTTGTGAACCACTTCAAAGATCAGTTTTGTCCCAAGACAGTCGTAAGGCAGATAGAGGAGGATTTTCTGAAGTTAGAACAAGGCAATGGAACTGTTCGGGAATATACTGAAAAGTTCATCGAGTACTCTCGATTTGCTGAGCACTACATTTCGTCAGAATCTAGAAAGGTGGAAAGGTATATTTGGGGTTTAAAGCCTTCGATCCAAGAATTTGTGATCGCTATGAACCCACCACCTTTTCATTAACTGTAGATGCGGCAGAAGTTACCGAACGAAACAAGAACATGCAGGAAGAGGGAAAGGTTACTGATAAGAGGAAATGGGAAGGACCTTCATCTAATTATCGAGGGTCAAAGTCAGTAAAATATGATAACAGAGCTGAACAGAAGGTTGGTGAGAAAGCTTGCGCTCGGTGTCGACAGGTTCATCAGGGTGACTGTAAAGCGGACTCGAGGAAATGCTATAAGTATGGTGAGGTGGGTCATTTGTCAAGAAGCTACCCAGCTAACATAAGGTGTTTTAACTGTAACTCACCGGATCATATTCGACCCAACTGTCCACTGTTAAGGACTCCGTAGTTGACCATGGGAAGTAATGTATCGGGTGATCGTGGAAGACCTAATGTATCTAGAGGAGGGCAAGGCAAGGAAGGGCGCGAGGTCGGTCCTTTCAGATGACAAAAAATGAGGCCGAGGCCACACCTGACGTGGTAACAGTACTTTTCTTATGAATTCCATACATGCTAAGGTGTTGTTTGATTCAAGTGCAAACTTTTCGTTTGTATCACCATCATTTTCCAAATATGCATGCTTGAATTCTATGCCACTTGACGATAAATTAGTAGTTGACACTGCTAATAGTCAAGAATTTGTTACTTGTGTATTCAATAATTGTGCCATTATTATTGAGGGGTGTGAGTTACTGATTCGACTATTCCCAATGCCGATGAAAGAATTTGATGTAATAGTAGGAATGGATTGGTTGGCAGAAAATTAGGCCAGTATTGTCTACAATAGAAAAATGATCAGAATTACCTTACCAGACAGACGGTCAGTTGTTATTTATGGTGATCGTCAGAATCATCATACCAGTCTTTTATTTGTATTAAAAGCCCGAAAGTGTATTCAGAAGAAGTGTCAGGGTATTTGGCCTATGCTATTGATGTAAAGAAAGAAAAAGGGAAGCAAGAACTTATTCCAATTGTTAGTGAATATCCAGAAGTCTTTCCAGAAGACTTATATGGTTTACCGCCAGATAGAGCTATTGAATTTAGGATTGATCTTATACCTGGGACAACACCAGTAGCCAAAGCGCCATATCGATTAGCTCCATCAGAACTAAAAGAATTAGTTACTTAGTTAAAAGATTTGCTTAACAAAGGATTCATTAGACCCAACACTTCACCATGGGTGCTCCAACCCTTTTTGTTAAAAAGAAAGATGGGTCTATGCGGATGTGTATAGATTACCGAGAATTGAACAAATTGATGATCAAAAATAAATACCCTTTACCAAGGATTGATGATTTGTTTGATCAACTGGTGGGAGCTAATTATTTCTCAAAAACTGACTTAAGATCAGGGTACCATTAGCTCAAAGTCAGAGAAGAAAACATTGCCACAACGGCTTTTCGAACCAGGTACGGACATCATGAATTTTTTAGTTATGTCATTCGGTTTAACTAATGCACCTGCAACCTTTATGGATCTAATGAACGGGTATGTAAAGAATATCTTGATAAAATCATTATTGCATTTATTGATGATATTCTTATATACTCTAAAACTGAAGAAGAGCACGTAGAACATCTCCACCTGATACTCAAACTTCTAAAAAGGGAAAAGTTGTATCCAAAGTTGTCCAAGTGTGAATTCTAGTTAAAAGATGTTCAGTTCCTAGGTCATGTTATCTTAGAAGCAGGGGTGAAAGTGGATCCAACAAAAATAGAGGCAGTCAAGAAATGGGATGCATCAAAAACCCCTTCCGAAGTCCGAAACTTTTTGGGATTGGCAGACTACTACCGTAAATTTATTCAAGATTTTTCCGAAATAGTTGTGCTATTGACCAAATTGACTCAAAAGAATATCAAGTTTCAATGGGAAGAAGAACATCAAAAAGCCTTCCAGCTATTGAAAGATCATCTTTGCAGAGCCCCAGTATTGTCTTTACCAGATGGACTAGAAGACTTTGTGGTTTACAACGATGCCTCAAAACTAGGTTTGGGTTGTGTTTTGATGGAAAGAGGGAAAGTAATTTCATATGCATCCAGACAGCTGAAGGATTATGAGAAACAATATCCAACTCATGATATGGAATTAGCAGCAGTGGTATTTGCATTGAAAATATGGAGGCATTATCTTTTGGGAACAAAGTGCTAGGTTTACATTGATCATAAAAGCCTACAACATTTATTCAGCCAGAAAGAGTTAAACATGTGGCAGCGTCGATGGATTGAACTTGTTAATGATTACAATTGTGAAATCTTTTACCACCCAGGAAAAGCCAACGTAGTAGCCGACGCTTTGAGTAGAAAAAAGAGGAGTGGAACAATTAAGACCGTGGCAATGAGAATAAACTTAACTCCTGATCTTCATAAAGAAATTTTGAAATGTCAGAAAGAAGCTGTTAAAGAGGATCATATGAAGTTAGAAAGGTTGGGTAAATGATTTCCACCCTAGAATCAAATGATGAAGGAATTTTGTGCTTTCAAGGACGAATTTGGGTGTCATGCTATGGGAATACTCGAAAAAATATCTTGAATGAAAGTCAGAAGTCCCGTTACTCTATACATCCAGGTACCAATAAGATGTATAAAGACCTGAAACCTTTCTATTGGTGGCCCAAATTAAACAAAGACATAGCAAGGTATGTGGAACAATGCATAATATGTCTGCAAGTTAAGATCGAACATCAGAGAACGTATGGAAATCTTCAATTTTTGAAGATTTCTGTATGGAAATAGGATCACATTACGATGGATTTTGTCATGAAATTACCCCGAACTCCAAAAGGGTATGACGCAATTTGGGTTATTGTGGATCGTTTATCTAAATCTGTGCATTTTCTACCAATTAGAGAAGGTTACTCTTTAGAAAAGTTGGCTCAGATTTATATTAAGGAAATTGTAACCAGACACGGTGTTCCACTAACCATCATCTCTGACAGAGATAGCCGCTTTACTTCAAAGTTTTGGGAAAGTTTGCAAAAGGATTTAGGGTCTCAAATTCGATTAAGCACGACATATCATCCACAAATGGACGGGTAAAGTGAAAGGACCATCCAGACTCTCGAAGACATGTTGAGAACTTATGTTATTGACTTCGGGGGATCATGGGAGGATCATTTGCCATTACTAGATTTTGCCTATAATAATAGCTATCACTCCAGCATCCAAGTGGCACCGTATAAGGTTTTCTATGGACGTAAATGTCGAACGCCGTTATGATGAAATGAGGTGGGTGAAAGACAGTTAATGGGTCCCGAAATTGTTCAAGTAACTTCTGAAAAGATTGAACAAATTCGTGAAAGAATCAAAACATCTCAACACCGCCAGAAAACCTATGCTGATAAACATCAAAAACCAATTGAATTATATGTGGGTGATTTTGTGATGTTAAAAGTTTCTCCATGAAAAGGTGTTGTTAGATTTGGAAAGAAAGGTAAGCTCAGTCCGAGATATGTTGGGCTGTTCAAAATCTTCAAACGAGTTGGGCTAGTGGCTTATCAGGTAGAACTACCAGAAGAGCTCAACTTAATCCACAACACTTTCCATGCGTCAAATTTGCAGAAATGTTTAGCTGATCCAAGTCCATCCGTACCGCTTCCAGAAGTTAAACTAGACAGTAAGCTGAACTTTGTGGAAATACCATAAGCTGTAACTGACTGAAAAATCAAGGTGTTGCGGAATAAAGAGATCATTTGGTTAAAGTACAGTGACGGTATCACAAGGGACCAGAGGCAACCTGAGAATAAGAATCAGAAATGAGAACAAAGTATCCATGGCTCTTTGACTAAAGGAATTCCGGGACGGAATACTTTTGAGGGGTGGATAATGTGATAACCGGTTCTTGGTTATCACCTGAGGTAATTAATACGTGATTATTTGTTATATGATTACGTGAAAGCATGATGAATTCTTATATTTGATCATGTGAGAATGTGTATTTTTATGCATAAGGGATATATGCATAATGTGAATGCATGCATGGGTTAATATATGTGAAAATCCGTATGACCTTATGATCATATGAAAATATATATGATAATTAAAATGAGCATATGTGTGCATGAATATATATGCATTCATGAGTATTTATTTATGGGATGCATGCATGTGGAAGAGTTGTGTAGCCTACTTTCCTGTTAAGGAAAGTATAAATACGTGAAGAGGTTCACTTATGAACCTCTTTGCCATTTTGAAAATCTAAGAGAGATTTGAGAGAGAAGGCTTGTCCGAATTGCTTATATTTGAAGTTGGATTCAATCTGATTTTAAAGATTCCATAAGGTGAGTAGTTTTTATCATCTCATTACATATGAAATGCATTTCCTTTGGTTTGAATACTGAATTACTCTAAAAACATGTTCCCCAAATTTGGTTGTTAAATCGGACACAGTGTTGTCCGGATTTTATTTAATCCGATTGATGTGTTGTCCGGATTAGAGTTACACGCCATAGGTTTGGCCGGAGTTGTGTATGTCTGGCTGAGTGTTGACCAGATTAAAGTGTTGAAAATAATGATATGGTTGTTGATGGGTGGAAACCCACAGACTACAATCAGGATCAAAAGCAAGTATACAAATAGTCTCAATATCGTCTTTCAAATAATAAAAGTGGTACAAGTACCGGATATCGTCCACATGGATCGTAGTAAAAGTTTAAAAGAAAGTAAAGTTAAGGAAACGATTTCAGAAGGCGAATTCGAAGACTTAGATTAGAACAGAGTTAACACAACTAAAAACATGAAATAACAGAATATAAAAGCAAGCTAGGGTGTATGACTTTCCGGGTGAGATGTAAATAATATTTCCAGTCGACCAATGCTGTCAAAATGCTACAGCATGAAACCATGCTGACAGATTGCTACAACATGCAATCAGTAACAACTATTTTTACCAATTACTTTGAAGATATTCCTCTCGGACTTTACCAATGCACTGATATTATAGCTTTCAACCCATATCTCTATGAGGTATCCAGACCAGTGAAAGTGACAAATGGTGTCTTCAAAGTATATGGATAAACAAATCTCTTTGTTAAAAATCACACTCTCGAGTGGATTCCCATATCATTCAAGTTGACGTGTTCTGAATGGYTCATCTCTGAATCCATTCCACTTTAACACTTCAGARTGATSAACCCRTCGAGAATTAACAACTTAGAAAATACGGACAACAAATCTCTTTGTTAGCAACTCTCTCAAATCTACTTCCCATATCATCCAAGTTGACGTGCAAACAATGGCTCAACTTAGAGTCCATGACACTTTAACACTTTCAAAGTGATCAACTCGTCAAGAAGTGTCATTGGTTTTATAAAACTTGAAATGAAAAAGTAAAACATCGTTGTTACATGAAAGGGTCGACTATATTTTGGTTTAAAAAGTCACCCTTTTCGTCATACACCCGAGCTAATAAACTTAGCTACTCATGACGAAAAGTAAATGACAAGAAATATAAATTACGGTAAGTAAAGACATAAAATAAATGCTGAATATAAATGACGGAATAATAAAGATGCGGAAAGCGTAATAAATAAATGACAGAAATAAAATGCAAGTAAGCGTAAATATATAAAAGACGGAATAATAAGAGCAATAATATAAAGAAAGCGATTAAAGAACTTGAAATGCCAAAAGATTTCTAATATTTAGAAGACAACTTATTCTCCAAGTAGTTTGGAGAACTACTTGAGAGAAAAGTGTGGAATAGAAGTTGAGGTGTGTGGAATACTCCTCCCAACATCCCTTTTTATACTAGGGATGGAGTGAGGGCGAAATAGTAATTTTTCACACCCACTTGGTTCAAAAGAAACTAAATAGTACATAAAAGCAAATTAATACTTAGAAAGAAACTACAATTAGTCTTGTAAACCCAACTAATCTGATTAACTACAGTTGGTTCAACTTTAGAAGGCTTTCAAATGTCTTCCCAAGTCATGTCAGTCAACTCCAAGTCTCATCCATCTCTTCATCTGCCTTCAGGTCATGCTATCACATTTCCACAACATCGACCTGCTCCAATTTGTCCAAAATAAGCTCAATTTAGACCAAAATCCACTAAAAACAAGTTCAACATTCTTCTTAGCATAAAAATAGAGAAAAGAGATAAAATGACTCAAAGTTGGGATATAAATAGAAGATAACCTATCTAAAAGAGAATAAAAAGGCACTTTACGTACTAAATACTTAGTACGTATCACACCCCCAAACTTAAACCGTTGCTTGTCCCCAAGCAACCAAAAGACAACTAAAAATGACTCAATTTTGAAAATTTTGCAAGAAAATGCAGTAAGTGCATACACAGATGTTGATTATGCCAAAATGCACCATATAGCTTTCATAAATCTTAAGTAAGCATATCCTAACTAACCATTAGCAAAAACCATAAGCTAGCTCTATTTGCTTTTTGTTATGCTCAACACATCATATGTCTAAGATCAATAGGACTTGGAAGTAACTGGTTTACTCTCATTTGGCACATTTTTTCTCTCTTTGCCTTTTCTCACCTTTATGCATCAACATTGATTTTTTTTTTTCAATTTTTGGCACTTTGTGCTATTTTGTTGAATGCATTTACACCTGCCCCTATGGGACATTTTTGGTGTTTACACCTGCCCCTATGGGACATTTGTGGAGTTAATATCTCAAATATGGCATTGAAGCTTTATGCACTTTGTGCACTTTGATCTCCACTTTTGGCACTTTGTGCTCTTTTGCATTGCTTTGATCAAATGGCTATGTTGGTACCCACCCCCAAACTTAAATTTTTCAATGTCCTCATTGGAAGTACATAGGGGGCTGTTTATACAATGGCTACAAGTGGCTAAAATTTTGAGAAAAGAACAAAGGGCCTACATCCTCTCTTAGTTAAGCATATGATGTGGATCAAGATGTGTTCCCAAGCAAAACAAGCTAGTTCTAGTGATACCAAGTGATTAGAAAGTGTAGCTAAACTTGTAGAATTATTTTGGCTATACAAGCATATGACACTTATAAACATGTATGTTCTTTGCAAGAAAATAAACTATAAAATTTAAAAGACAATCCCAGACTCAAGAAAAACAAAACAAATGGAAGTAACATAAATAAAAGAAGCTAAAGAGGGATGATAGAACCTGTCCTACTCCATAGGAGTATGTGAAGTGGAGATGCTGTCCTTCAACTTCTTGCATTCTTCCTTCAGCCTAGCATTCTCTCCAAACAACCTTGTATTTTCTGCCTTCAATGCCTTCAACTTCTTTCCTAGCTTCTTGACTTGAGCACTTGTCTTTGCCTCAAGCTCAGCCCTTACCAACTTGATGTCTCCTCTTGTCTTCTTCTCGGCAGCCCTCACTTGCTCAACCAACTCTCCCTTCAACCTATCTATCTTGTCAAAGAACTCATTTCTTTGTTCCAACAAGTTATCCATTAAACTGTTGTTTTGAGCAAGCAGGTCTTGCATCAAACACAGCATATCACCAGCCCCATTTACTTTCTCCTTATTCTCCCTCAGCCTAGAAACTGTTTTCATATCAATCTTCCATTTCTCCCCTTGCTCTTTCACCATTTGATCCTCACAATACTGAGGAATTCCATTCTCTACTAACAACCGTGTGATCAAACTAGGAAAATACATCTTCCCCCTACTTCTGCCCGAACATGTCCTAATGCTCTTCTCTATTACTCTCCCAAAGTTGATGATCTTACCCGTAACTAGACAATAAAGCAACAACATTCTCTCCACCGAGACTGAGCTGTCATGTGTGGTGGGAGCAATGGAGTGCCTCAAAACGTTAATCCACACATTGGCATTGGCCGTAAGATTGTAGGCCTTGAAAGTCCTCAACATGTAGTTCGAATGCTCATGTAACAACCCTCACATCCCAAATATATATAATTCACATCATCATTCTCATAATACTACAATAGTATTATTACAAAATATGAACTAACGAAATGTATCTTTAATACACTAGTAGTCTACCCGCGCAATGCGGCGGGAGTTGTAAATGTAAACGATTTTGAAGCTTTGGTGATTTTGTTTGAGGAGATTTTAAAGATGATATATTTACATTAGGAGTTCGTTTACATGTGAATCAAAAAAACAAGAACCATCAAACAGATCTTGTATGATTGTTCTCCTTGGCAGCCTGATAGTCTACATGTAAATCGTAGAAAGTCTTACCCTCATCATACAAAGTGACCTTTTGATCAAACAAGGCCACTAAGGGGGCGTTTACCAAACTCTTATCCGAGTAAGTGTTTAGTGTTTTTCAAGTAACGTTACCTCACCAGCTGAATATTGTAAGGACCAAAAATCTTACGTGGTAAGATATGAAAGAAAGACCAAAAGTCTTACCCGGTAAGTGAGGTAGACGACTCTTACCACGGTAAACGCTTATTATTGCATACGATGTCATTTTGGTGGACTAAAATCTTACCTTGTAAGAAATAATAGAATTAAATTTCACCGATAAGCACCTACGAAGGAAGTGTTTGGTAAACGACCCTTAAAACTTGCTATCATCTCATCCAACATGATTTAATTATTTTATTCACACCTTCACAATCTCAGCAGTTTTTACTAAAAGCAAACCCAAAACCAAACACACATGGTGAGCATGAAGCTTAGCAGAACTTACAATTTAGATGAACCTTTTCCTTAAAAAAAAAAAAGTAGAAACATAGGAACCACCTAATTAGAGAAATAGATGGTACAATTTTATTATTTACTTAAAACACATGCAATCAGGGTTGGATATGGCTTGACTACCACTCGAGTCAAGATTGAACAAAATTTCTTATGCTTGCTTTAGTCTGCTTTCATTTTCTGGCATTCGGATCATCCTCGACTCTAATATACCTTGTAATTTCCCTCCAAACACTTGCAAAATTCAAGCCACTTCCAAACGAACAACACAAAGTATAGAATCAGGCTCCAACAAATAAAAACAAATTCAAGCAACAATCAACCAATCTTACATGAAAACTCACAAGATGAAACGAAAACGAGAAATGACGAAATCGAATATGCTAAACAAACAACTGCACACATATTTAGGTTAAAAGTGTATGGTTACTTCCACAGCTAACCCACAAAATCGATATGGTTACTTCCTATAATCAAAACAACAAAAACCATACAAAAAAGAAGCCAAATAAGTGCTACTACATTATGTCATTTAGCTCATTGGTTTTATTCATCAGATTTAGGGGTCATTTACCAAACGCTTACCCGGGTAAGCGATTACCAAATCACACTACCTCACTGGATGAATATGCTAAGGACAAAAAATCTTACCCGATAACAGCGAGACAAGAACTTTTCATATATGACAGGACTTTAAAGAAGGGAGAATTATTCATGGCCCGCACTTAACATTACCCATAGATTTAATTAAGGACACCTGAAAAAAAAATATAAACGACCAACTTATGGAGATTAATAGTTACTTTATAGAGCTGGAGGAACTCCCTATAACAATAGGCTCGGAGGCTGAAACACTGCAATAGCATCGGTAACTACCACCACCAAACGAACCCTGTTTTGTGAAGAGTGTGACAAATAGA
>NW_020203675.1:0-1792 GCF_001531365.2 Cynara cardunculus var. scolymus | reverse complement strand
TTTGAAGTTCGACAAAGACGTAAAGATCCCTTCATCGGTCCAATTTTCACCAATTTCAGCTGCAAGAGGGACAGATGCCGGAGGACACATTGCAGCCTAATCTTATACCAAAGAACAACAAAATCTTGACCAAAATTGTTGCTACATGAAGGAACAACAGGTGATAGTTGTATCAGAATTGGCATAAAAACTTAATAAGTGTTTTTGTTGTGTGCGAAGAACTTCCAACATCCCTTTTTGGAATTATGAATCTGACCTCAAAATTTTAGAAATTGAAGAACAGCAAGAACAGATATAATCAAAATTCCTTTCTCGAGTACAATCAGTAATAGGAAATAGAAAGAACGACTTATTGCTTAAAAAGGAAAGCATTATTTAACTACACAAAGGGCAAAAAAATCCACAATCTAAGAACACCCAGTTCAGCAATACAATAACACAGTCGCTAAATCAACAATTCTCATATGATATGAACCAAAATTTATGAACATCAGACAACAACACGAACATATGATCAAAGTGATCAATTCCCAGATCATGATCAAAAGTGATAATTGCATACATTGATTCACAATCATCCACTTTCAAGTTATGAGTTTGACCACAAAAGTAAGAAATCGAAGAACAGGCATCATCTAAATTTCAATTCCTAATTCAACCAGCAACAGAAAACAGAACGAACAACTTTATGCTTTAAATGAAAAGCATAATCCCACAACACACAGACCAAAAGATCCACAGACAACGAACACCCAATTCAGTAATACAGTCGCTACATCCAACAAACAACCACTCAAATTTACAAACATCAAAACAAAAACACAAACATAAAGACGATCTAGAAACGTATAAAATTACATGAAATTTATAGATGATGTGTGTGTATCAACATTCGAAGTCAAACAAAAGAATGGGATGATCCAAATTTTGAATTCAGATGAAAATACACCCATCATCGGAGAATTTTCTCCGGCGAAGATGAAGAATACCTGTACAGCAGAATACCGCATCCAAAGTCTCCATATACATGATTCCTCGGTGAAAGGGATCTCTTTATACATAATTTTCGCCTGATAACAACATTTCATCAGGTAAATACATGTACTTATGTATGCTAAGCAACATAAATTCGAAGACCATAACCCTAATTATTGAACAAGAATACCGAATCCAAAGTCTCAAACATAATAAATGGACTAATGTTGGAATTACCTGCTTGAAAATGGTACTTGTACCAGATCCACCACATCCAATTAAAAGAAGTTTCCGCGGCAAGCTCTGATCAAAATAGTCTGGCACCGATTGACCAAGTGTGTTACTCAATTGCTCTCCAGTAGGATAAATTGACTTCGATGGAACTGGAAGAGGAGAGCGTGCGATGGGCATATAGCATGGGAAGAGGAGAGCGTGCGATGGGCAGAGTTGCCTTGGGAAGAGGAGAGCGTGCGATGTCACATTGGGAGTATGAGTTGAGAGGATGAAGAGGCGGGAGGATGAATAGACATGCATGAGAATTGCCTTGGGAAGAGAAGAGCGTGCGATGTGGTTTGGAGTGGTTTAGGGTTTAGAGGCAGCTCTAAACCGGATTTATGTCGCATAATAACTTGTAGTTTATGTATTAAAGGTAAAGGGGTATTTTGGGTATTTATAAATTTAAGACTTTAAGACTTTGAGTGAAAATGCTTAATAAAGTAGTATAGATAAACATAACAAGCTAATAACAAATATTAGACTTTTCCCTTGCCTTTATCTTTCAGAGCACGCTGTCCTGCAAAACAGGTTAATCCAACAT
>NW_020203674.1:0-17534 GCF_001531365.2 Cynara cardunculus var. scolymus | reverse complement strand
GCAAACAATCTTGTAAAATCTGTATTGATCTTCTTTATCAATATATATTTTAAATTTGAAAATTGTGTTTGTATTCATCCCCCCTCTTCTACAAACTGTTTAGTATTCTTGTAGACCCTTTTGGGACCAACACCCCCTAACGACGGAAAGACTGTCTCATCAAAATGAAAACCTACAAATCCAGTGGTAAATAGATCACCCATCAAGGGTTCTAATCAACAAATAATTGTTGGAGTGTCATACCCAACCTATACTGAATCATCTTTAAGGATCCATTTTGGTATGTTGTGGGGGCACAATTGCACGTATACTACACAACCAAACATGCATAAATATAAAATATCATGCTTATATCCAGTTACCAACTGGTACGCATGAGACTGGTTGGCTAATAGTGGGTCTAAAAAAGAATAAGTAAGGTTGCATGTAATATTTACATAACCCAGACATATGTAGGTAAATTTGTGTGCATAATCAATGCGTAGATACCATCTATATCCTTTTGATGATAGCTTATGCGGAACCATTTTTATGTATAAATATGGGGGTATAAGATATTTTACATTAATCAAATACACATGCAATCATCATCAAATCCTTATAATGTAAATTCTCCAACATTACCAAGTCATGTAGACTTCATGAGTAACGAGGGTGGTGAACCCTTAAACGTATAGTTGGTGCCATGAGTGCAACATCTGGTGTGGAAAATATTACCACATACGTTCATCATGTCGGAACTTCAACTAGAAACATAAAGTACTTGAATGGTCCGCATTATGGATGCATAGGTCCATAAATATCACATTGTATTCGTTGTAAGAATGAAATATTTTTGTATTATATCATTAGTTTTAGTATGATCTCATTCCTGTCTTGGTTAAAGAGCATGGTTTGCAAAATATTCTAGGTATTCAAGAGGGCATATAATGATTGTGGTGTTGCTTCTTTTATTGCAAACGTCAATTACAATTTAGATGATGAACTCATTTTTTATTTCACTCGAAAAAGAATGTGTTTGTATTATTTTTCAAACACAAGGATCATTAATGTCATGACCATGGTATCCTAGATGGTCATGTTGAAACATATATGTGTCATTGTTCCAATGTTCTTTATTGGTGACAAAGTATGATTTAATGACCCATATAATCCACTAGTTTGACACATTATGTTTCCTTTCATATTCATTAGAGATGATTTACATCTACTCATTCCATTCACATAATATGATTTCCATTTGAAACGAATATCTTAACAATGTTCGATTAGTATAGTGTTTTAGTGACAATTAATCTTGTACCATTAGGAGACAAGAAAATGACAGTCCATTGTCTAAGTATTTGACTGGAGGAATTATAGACATTTAACTCAAAGAATAGTAGTCTATTTATTAGGATTGTGTAGGAGGGTCCACACAAAAACACTCAAGTACTCCTCGATACATTCCTACTTGGAACGGAAAATATTAAGAGTTATGTATTTGTTGTTTTTAATGCATTTCTTTATATCTACAATGGTTGTAAATTTTTGTGTGTGTGTGTATATATATATATATATATCTAGGGGATGGTTCAAATGCTAACCAAGATTATCGTGTTAACTTTGTTAACTGATCTTGGCCGTTGATTTGAATAATAAACGGTTATGATTTAATGATATTTAAAAAATAATTATTAAATTAATATTTTCAAGTAACATATGTGAACTAAATATCAAAGGGTATTTAGGTAAAACGCAAGCTACCTTTGATAAATGTTTTGTCAGACATATTTGTAACCTTCAATCATAAAAGAAATCGTCGAATCTCTTCGATCAAGGGTGTCAATCATCAACTGGAAATCTGGTTCAGTATCTTCATCAAACAATGGAGGATTTTGGAGGATTCCCCGTCGATGACAACCGACTAAGAGGTAGGTTTCAAAAAATAGGGCTTTTATTGTTGATCATATATACAAGCAGTTGATATTTGATCATTTCTAACTTTAGAAAGGAGGAAGAGTGAGAGAATAATGAAAAAAACTTCCTTCTCAAACTTCAAAAACACAATTGACACCCTTGTGGATGTCGATGCAGAGCAAGAACTTATGAAATCGAATGATGTACGATGTTGTAAACAAGAAGTGAGAAAAGGAAAGCAGCCAAAAACCTTAGCAGATGAAGTACCCACAGGTAAATGTATATCAACGTTATACTTATTATAAGTTGAAATTATTGGTTTCTTGGTTAAATGACTGAGGACTCGATTTTTTTAAGAATGTTTGATTTTCAATATTTGGGGGCAATATTTAAGTAGTTCACTTAAGATGAAAATGCATGTAACTATCTGTTCATATTGTTCACAAGTGTGGATATATATCGATTTTTGTTCATATATTGTCGATTTTGTGTTCATATATGTGTCACATTTTGTTCATATTCCGTATGTTCATATGTGTCATATTGTGTGAATATTCATGTGTCATATCATAAATGTGTATATACTTTCTTCCACAGTAAACATAAATGTGTAGTACCAGATGAAGAACTTAATCGAGTACCAAAATCAGATGTAACGACGATGGGGAAAATATATATAACACTTGGTTCGGTTATGATCACAATGAACGACCAGTTGTTCACGTGCTATTTGGTACACTTAAGATGAAAATGCATGTAACTAGCTGTTCATATTGTTCACAAGTGTTCATATATGTTAATTTTTTGTTCATATATGTGTCACATTTTGTTCACATTTCATATGTTCATATGTGTCACATTGTGTGAATATTCATGTGTCATATGTGTCACATTGTGTGAATATTCATGTGTCATATGTGTCATATGTGTCTTTATTCAGTTATGGTCAAATGTTTGAGTATATAATTTCTTCCACATTCAACATAAATGTGTAGTACTAGATGATGAACTTAATTGAATACCAAAATCAGATGTAACGACGATGGGGAAAATATATATAACCCTTGGTTCAGTTATGATCATAATGAACAACCAGTTGTTCACGGACCATTCATATTATGTTATATATATGTTTTTTTAATTTATTTCCTTTCGTGTCAAATCTATTCATATTATTATAATGGAAGTTTTGTTGCCGCAGTATGCCTACAATTACTCGGTGTTTTTTTTCCAGCAAATAACTTTAAATACAACTTGTGTAATTAATATGGCTCCATGGTGTTCATATAAGTTTATGATGTTGTCAGACCATAAGTTCATGGTCTTGTCATACATTATAAACATGTCAGACCATCCGAAGAAGAATGAAGATGTATGAATTCTTCCACATTCGGACATATATCTGATTTTGCGAATACACATGCTTTTTTCACCACCCAGTTGATTTCTTTTTTTAATGTTCATGCAACTGGTACGGTGGCTTACAAGACATGTGAAAAAGGCATTTGGTGTCCCATCTGTGTACCAAATGTGTTTTTTCTTTCTCAAGTTGAAGTCATGTTGACCAGCTGTGTTTTCATTTATTTTTTCCCTACTCACTCTTATTTAGTGATTTTCTTGAATGAACTCATGTATGCACATGTGTCAACCATACGAAAACACAAATAATAAATGGTATGTCTTGACGACTAGCAAGTTGAAAAGTTGTTCAGGTGCATGTTCACATCTAGTCAACATATGTAAATCTGTAATACAAATAGTGTTAATATTACTACCCTTGGTGTTGTCAGACCGTACGAAGAAGTCAGACAAACCGAACACAAATGAACAGATATGAACAGTCCGACATACGTTCCATCTGTGTACCAAATGCGTTTCTTCGTTTCTTCATAACATCTGGTACCAAATGTGTATCAGTTGTGTTTTCATTTAGATATCTCAAATCGTTTTTAATTTATTGAGCTTATTCCATGAACTCATGAGAAACTTGTGTCTACTGTACGAAAACACATATGTGTAAACAATATGAGCCCAATTCACCTGACTTCACATACATCCATCGGGTTCTTAGACCATACGAACAAATAATACCATCGATAACAAATTAACAATGTGTGAAGATTCTAATAGATTAATGTCCATTAAGCGGTTTGATTGTTGTTTTAACTGTTATTGCAATTGGAACGTTGTTTTAACTGTTATTGCAAATGGTACGACATATTACAGGACACAATTGAAAAAGCGGATGTGCTGTGTGATAATCGAGTCCTTGTTATCACCCGAGGTATTTATTATGTGAAATAATTGATTACATGGATACATGCTTACATGAGTTGAATATGTGAGTATGTGTATTTTATACATGGGAATATATGCATAATATATGGGTGTATATACATATGATTTAAATATATGCATGAAATTGGAAATATATGTGATTTTATGACCATATATATATATATATATATATATATATGCATATGAATTATGTGTGTGCATGAAGTTTTATACATGCATGGGTGGTGATGGAGGTATGCATGCATGTTGGGGGGGGGGGAGAAGTGGCCGACTTTCCTATTTTGGAAAGTATATATAAGAGGTTTCTGTGAAGAGGCAAGATTTCTGCTTCTTTTAGAAATTAAGAGAGAGACTTATTCGGATTGCTTTCTTGGGATCAAAAGTTGAATTTCAAAAAGAATTACATAAGATGAGTGATTTCTAAACCTCTTTTATATAAATTTTGTTACTGGTTTTAATAAATGTTGCATTTTATTCTTAAAGAAATATGTCCGATTTGGGTCCTTTATTGGACACTAAGGTGACCGGATTGAAGGAAATCGGACATAGTGTTGTTCGGATTAGGTTATAAATCGGTCACGTGTTGTCCGGTTTAGTCTTAAACCATGTATAGTGTTGATCAGATTAAAGATGGTATAATTTTGAAATATGTAAGTCAGACAAGGGTATTGAACGGAGAAGTAGAAATACGATCAAAAGCTATTCGGATTTGATAAACCGATTAATATGTTGTCCGGTTTATTTATAAACCGGCCAAGGCTTTGGTATAAGTCTTTTTGTGCTTTGATCGGACAAGTGTGTTGTCCGGATTGATAAATCGGTCAAGGGACATAGTGTTGTTCGGATAGCTTGTCCGGACAGCCTGTCCGGATGATCATTTTTGGTATAAAATTTACAAGTGTTGGGAATCTTTGGAATTTTCACAATTTAATAATCATTGGGTTTGAATATATTATTGTGAAATGTATTTTATATCTTTTTAAAATAAAAAGATATGTTTCTACTAAACGTGGTGACGTAAGTCTGTTTTGGTATGAAACCATATTTTGGGAAATGTTTCTACCAAGTGTAGTGACGTAAGTCTGTTTGGTATGAAACCATATTTTGGGAAATGTTCCCACCAAGCGTGGTGACGTAAGTCTGTTTTGGTATGGAACTAGATTTTTTGGAAATGTTTATGCCAAACGTGGTGACATATGTCTGTTTTGGTATGAAACTTGTTTTAAGAGGTAGTTCCCCCAGACGTGGTGACATTTGTCTGTTCTGGCTTGGAACTAGGTAATGGGTACTTTCAGAAGTGGTGACTTATGTCTGTTCTGGTAAGTAGCCCTGTTTTGATGAAGAAATAAGGGTGGCATATCAAGGAGAGGTATACCTTGGAATAAGGGAGGCATTGTCATATATGGATGTTGTTATAACTCTTATTGTTATCACTAATTAGATTTAATAATTTTGAATCATCATTTCTTCGTGACCTGATGAATTAAAGATATTATTCTTATTAAAAATAATAATTTAGATGTTATTGAGAAGGGGAAAATGGTTTGTCATAAGAGGCATTTATTGCCTAAAATTTCTATTAATATTGTAATTCATGCAAAAGAATTTTGGACTTTTAAACCAGAGAAGCTCTAGCCCATGGTGTCAGAGGGGTTTTGGCCGTAATGTTAGAATTCTATTTTGGAATATTAAATCTTTGAATAGGTGCATTTGCATCAAGGACTGATATCAATAAATCGATCTTATCTTTCATTATATTGAGAACTGCATTATTTGGCTGAAATGCGATGTTCCTGAGCAAAGTTATTTTATTATATTTTGGTGTTTTATTACCATGCATATGTAAAGAAGGGATTTACTCACTAGACCCTTCTGGTCTAACTTTCATTTTCTGTTTTAAAAATATGCAATGTAGGAACGGCGGGGTCCAGGGATAATAAGGGGAAAGGGAAAATGTGATTATTTTCCTAACTTTATTTTTTGCTTTTAAAGATCTGCATGAGATTGCTTATTTTAGAAGATACATGTTGTTATACATGTGATAGTACATAATTTTATTTTTGAAAATTTTCATATGTAGATTCTGTACATATAAGAATCCTTGTACTAGTGGGACCATTGTGGTGTAAACTGTATTTCTATGTAATGAAATATGTGTTATATGCAAATGTGGTGTTTGGGGTGTTACAGAGTGGTATCAGAGCCTTAGTTTAAGGGATTTAGGTATTCAAGCATGATGCCTAGACTTAAAATGTCATTTGCATGTTAAGGGTCCCAGACATAATTAGTATCACTGGGAATAAAATATAATGGGTTAAAGAGAGCAGTATGTAAGGTGAATTCGATTTACAAATGGCCAATGTAATTACAAATTTACAGGTACATACCTATACTCAGATACCATATTATATTTGGGAATGTGAATACGTGATATTTAATATTAAAATATCTGCAGATGTCTAGTCGATCACGAGGATCAGAGAGAATCGCTTTCCCTGAGTCTGAAGAAAGGGAGGAATCTCCTGTTAATCCTCCAACTTATACTTCGAGGAGTAGAGGTCGGGGAAAAATCAGGGGTAGAGGTCGTGGGAGGAGTCAAATTCCGGAAAGAAGTCAAGCTGAGATTCGCCCTAGTCAAGGGGAATCTATTTCTGGGAATGTACATCAAGAGCAGGGGCAGCAACCCGAGTTTATAACTAGAGACGTTCTGGTAGAGGGAAATGGAAAAATTGAGGGAAACTCTAATATCTATAATGGGATTGTCGGCTAGAGTAGAAACTGAGCAAGTTGGAATTAATCCTCCAACTTCTTCCGCAGGCAGCAATAATAGGGGAAGGGACATAAAAATGTTCCTGACATGTAAACCTCCAACATTTTCAGGAGAAAGAGATCCGGTAAAAGCAATGTGCTGGATAAAAGAGATTGAAGCAGTATTTAACACTAGTAGGTGTTCTGAAGAAGATAGGGTTAGATTTGCAGTATCTATGCTAAAGTCTAATGCCTTAGATTGGTGGGTTGTGGAATCCTCAGCACAACCAAATATTCTACAAACAATGCCTTGGGAAGAATTTGGAGACCAAGGGAGAGGGATGAGAAAGAATGGCTGAGAGAGTACGTGGGTACTCAATAGTGGCAGTGCTGATATTCATACTTTCAGTAATTTGGGTCACTAAAGTGGTTGGAAGAGTGGCCACGTGCATGGCAATGTCTGAATAGAGCATTGAAGAGCTTGGGAAGGGTAAAGAGTGCGCCTCAGGGGTAAGGCTATCTCCAATAGCTGAGACCTTTTGAGAGGTCCCCTCTAGGAGTGTGGTTGCCCCTTTTTGGCTTTCTTGGCCTTCATTGAAGGACAAAGATTGGCTTCAGATTTTGTCCTCTTAGAGCATAAGGCGGTGGTGGTCGGGATAGACTGAGGAGGGTTTTTCCGAGTCATAACCACCGTTTGAAGAAAAGATGAAGAAGCAGGTGGGGAAGAGGAACCATTGGCAATCTCCATCATTGGAACGAGGAGACCAATGTCTGTCGGCTTAGACTTGTGGTCTAGAATCCTAGACCCAAGCTGACAGATGGGCATATTACCATCAGTGGGATAGTTATTGCCGAAGATCTTGGCACGAACATCACTGAGGAAACTAGTGTAGGGCACCATCTTCTCACGCTGGTTCTTGTTCAGCTTTAGCACCAGGTCATCGAAGATCAAATGAGCGTAGTTGACTTTGAGATGCATGATCATCAAGACGCCTATGTTCAGGGTGACGTATGAGGCCTAGTCTTAACTGTCAGCCTTCCCGTGCAAGCACTGGATGAAGTGCGAGAAAAGATATTACCACACGACAAACATGTGGTTCTTCTCTATTTTCATCAGCAACTTGTTGGGTTTGATGAAATCCTTCTTCAGTGTCCAGTTGTAGACAATATCATCCAAGGTCTTGATGATGAAGGTAGTGTCTGGCTTCTTGGCAAATGGCAGAGTCATTGGGAGATGAAGTGCAACCTAGATGGTTGGAACACCAAAGGTGACAGTCATCCAGTTGAAGGTAAACACAATCCTTCAACCTTGTTCTCAGCCTTGTCCTTTTCTTCCTTGGCTTCAGCAATGAATCAGAACTGCTATAGGAATTCCTTGACCTTGATCAACTCAAAGGTAATAGTGTGTCATAACACAGAGTTCTTGAGGAACCTGGCTACGTTTACGATTTGTGCCTTGTTTGCAGGTATCTCAAGAAAACTAACGTGGTTGTTTGTCTTGAAGTAGATTTCGTCCGTTGAGAAGTTGACATTCTTTGCGGCCATTTCTATTTAAAAGAAAAAAACATAAGGGAAGAAGATGCATAGATTCATGTTAGAAATGCATTTTAGGTTAAAGTTTTGAAAGAAAAACTTCTTTTGAAAAATCCAGAATAAGATTAGGGTTTTTCAAGTAGATTAGGTTTTAGAAACTTAGGTTAAGATCAAGAATAAGAATGATTTTTTAACATGTTTGTTTGTATTTGAGAGAAGAAATAAAGTTCTTAAATATCAAACAAGATTTCGAAGAAGAAAAACAACCAAATTTAAATGATTACCAACCTGTCTTGTTTAGTAAGAAAGGAAAACGGTAGGAAGATTATGGAAGTTCTTGAGAGTTCTTGCTTGCACAAAGTCTTAAGGGAAAAAGTTCTTGAGAGTTTTTGTAGACGTAAAGAGATATATGAGAGGTATGTCATGTATCTATAGGTATGATGAGAGAGAAAGAAGAGAGAGAAAAAAATGACTCTTCGAAAAGATGTGCAATGATGAAAAACTTTGCACGTCATCACCCTATGATTGGGTGGAATAGCAATGGTCCGCGCGTGTCAGAAGGACGCTCGCGTAACGAGAGTTCATGTTTTAAAAACTTTAATGACATCATAAAATATGACCGTTCTGTGCATCCAGTAGGAATTGAACCTACGAATTCGCCAATTATGAGTTGGGTGCTTTAACCATTATCTTTTTCTTTTAAAAGATCGGTGAATAAGAAAAAAGTCCAGTGATGGTCTAAGATTCTTTTAAAACAAAGGATCACTGAATACGAAATTTCAGTGATAGTTTTAAGATAAGAAAAAAAAACATATCTTAGAAGGAAGATCAATTTGCTGAAGGATTTCAGTGATAGAGAAATAGCAAATCATTTCACCTTTAAAACAATTTAACCACTGAATGGGAAAGATTCAAAGATAGTTATGTTTTAAGAAAAAGACAAGTAAATATACCTTAGAGATATACTTACTAAAGAGTTCAGTGATAGAAGGATACACTGAAACATCTCTTTTAAAACATTTTGATTACTGAATAAGAAAAGATTCAGTGATGGTTTTAAGTTTTTGAAACAAAGATAAGTATACAAACCTATGAGAGAAAGATACATTCACTCAAGAGTTCAGTGATAGAATAAGAACACTAAATCATTTCACTTATGTATTATTGAGTATTTACTAGAGCTGAAGGAATTAATCAGCGTTCAATATTCCAAGTTTGTCGATTAAGATGTTAAATATTTTCTCATCAAAAGGCTTTGAAAAATGGTCAGCGAGTTGGTACTCAGTGTGTAAGAAATGAAGTTCAATACCACCATTCATAACATGATCTCAATATGTTTAGTCTTGGTGTGAAAAACAAGGTTGTTTGCAATTGCATACACTAGTGCTATCACAATAGATAGGGATCTTTGAGAGCTAAAGATCATAGTCACTGAGCTGGTTTTTCATCCAGAGGATTTGGGCACAACTGCTTCCAACGATAACATATTCAGCCTCAGTAGTTGATGTGGACACTGAGTTTTGCTTCTTACTTGTCTAACTCACCAAGTTTTCACCTAGAAGCTAATAGCCTCCTATTGATCCTCTCTCTCACATTGATTTGATGATGATCCCTTTTATCTAGCAAAATATACTATTTCTGTCATTCAGTTTTAGCGATCTTCACTGAGTCTGTTCAATGATTATTGAACGTGTATTATAAACGTTTAGAGAATGTTATACTTCAAGAAGACAAAACTCCAACCACAGATCCTTCAGCAATGTCTAAGATAGAGCTGAAGATTAGAAACCAGCAAGTTCATGATCTGAAACGGTATTAAGTGATTACAAGCTCGTCTACATATGTGTGAAGCCTGTGCAAGATTTAGCGAACACTGATGAGACCTTTTAGCCTCATCCCAGTATTCAACGATCAAATGAACCTTATCGAGCAAGATTGTTTTTGTCTTGTCCTCCTACACACAAAAGACAAACACATACCTTTTTAAAGTGTAGTATAGTATGGAGCCACTCTGTTGACTCTAAACATGCTTACCTACTTTATGAAAGAGGATTGTTCACATACGACCAAAAGCCTGCCAAATCTGAACAAAGGACAAACTTTCCCCTAAAAGCTTGACATATGTTTTGTACTTTCTGAATTACATTTAATGCAATGTGTATAAATAATTGAGTGACTCTCATCTCATTTATCATCTTCCTCACTAAGAACTTACACAAGAAGTTACCTCTCACTACTCTCTATCTAAGAGAAAGAACCACTTTAACAAGTGAAGAACACATTTATTCTTACCTTATTTCTTGTAGCAAATATTTTCTTATTGCTATTTGTAATCTTATGTGTATCTTGGATTGTTTAAATACGTTTTGTATATTATCTCTTTCGCAAACAATCTGTAAAATTTGTATTGATCTTCTTTATCTATATATAATTTTTAAAAGTGTAAGTTTCTGTGTTTGTATTCATTTCCCCTTCTACAAATTGATTACCTATAAACTTTTGTAGATCTGGCTGGGATCAACACCTCCAGTGGTGCTTTTTCTATCAATTTTGCAACCTGCAAAATCACTATCCGAATAACCAATAAGGTCAAAACCTGAACCTTTAGGGTACCAAAGGCCCATATTAGGATTTCTTTTCAGATATCTGAATATGTGTTTTACAATAATCAGATGGGATTCCTTAGATTCAGATTGATATCGTGCACACAAACAAGTAGAGTACATAATATCAAGTCGACTAGCTATGAGATACAACAGGGAGCCTATAGTTCTTCTATTAACAGTAACGTTTATTGGCTTTCCATTTGGATCCTTGTTCAGTGAGAGAGGATGATCCATTGGAGTCTTCGTAGATGAAATGTTGGTTAAGTCGAATTTTTTCAACATATCTCTGACATATTTTCTTTGATTGATAAAGATACCTTTATTTGATTGTTTGATCTGAAGACCTAAAAAGTAAGTCAGTTCTCCATCATGCTCATATGATATTATTTCTCCGTACGTTCAGCAAACTGAAAACACAAAGAGGGATTAGTGGAACCAAATATAATATTATCGACATAAATTTGGATTAGAATGATATGACCCTTGACTTTCCTAAGAAATAGGGTCTGATCAATCTTTCCACGGACATGATAAATGAAGAAAGGGTGTCATACCAGGCACGAGTGGCCTGTTTTAACCCATAAAGAGCTTTATCCAATCTATAGACATGATTTGGATATTTGGGATCAAGAAATCCTGGAGGTTGTTCAACATAAACTTTCTTCTAAAGTTTTCCATTTATAAAAGCGCTCTTTACATCCATTTGGTAGACTTTAAAGTCTCAATGAGCAGCAAAAGCTAGAAAGCATCAAATAGCTTAAAGTCTAGCCACTAGTACAAAAGTTTCGTCATAATCAATTTCTTCTTCTTTCCTGTATCCCTGAGCAACAAAACAAGTCTTGTTTCGGGTTACGATTTCTTGTTCATCTAACTTATTGCGATAAACCCACTTGGTGCCTATCATAGTTTTGGCAGATGGATGCAGGACAAGATACCAGACTTGGTTCCTATCAAACTCAATGAGTTTTTCTTTTATAGCAATGACCCAGCTTGGGCAGTGATAGCATCATTGATGTTCTTGGGCTCAACTAGAGAAAGAAAGTTGACAAAGAGACATATATTACCTAGACCGCGACGTGTTTGAATACCTTCACTTGGATCACCAAGAATTTGATGGATTGGATGGTTTTTCGTCCATCACTGAGCTGGTTAAATATGACCTTCTGAGATTTGGAGCTCAAGCATAGAAGATGAGGCATCAACAACAGATTCTTCAACAACAGGTTGAATTGCTAAAGGAGCCTCAAAGAGCGATTCAACAACTGATAGAGGTTTAGTGACTAAAGGAGATTCAGCGACTGAAGGGTCAATATTTGAATTTGAAGGGGGTAAGTGATGAATGGGATCGACAACAATCCTTGAGTAGGCATGGCAACGGGGCGGGGATGGGGCGGGGATTGTAATCCCCGGCCCCGGCCCCGGTTTGTAATACCGTCCCCCGGCCCCGGCCCCGGTCCCCGGCGGGTACGGGGATTACCATCTCGTCCCCGGTCAAATTCTAGATTTCCCCGGTCAAAACCCGGTAAACCCCGGTCAATCCCCGGTCAAAACCCGGTAAAAAGTATGCTTTAGTTTGATTATACCGGGGATCCCCGGCCCCGACCCCGGCCCCGTTTTGAGTAACATTCCCCGTCCCCGGCCCCGTCCCCGGTTTGAGTCTACCGGGGATCCCCGGCCCCGGCCCCGAGACCCGTTTTAGCGGGGAATCCCCGTCCCCGTTCGGGTCGGGTGAACCGGGTTCCCCACCGGGTCGGGGCAAATCACCATCCCTATCCTTGAGGAGGATTCAACTCCATTACTGGTCATATCTGGAACGATAAATGGATCATCATCACCTTCTAGGAGGTTAGTGTTCGGTTGATTGCTGAAGGAAGCTTCAGGTTCTCCATAGTGGGATATCATCCAGTTATCTAACTCTTCATCATCTTCATAGATAGGGATATCATCCAGTTATCTAACTCTTCATCATCTTCATAGATAGGTTTAGAGTTAGCTGATTGAGACTCATGAAAGGTAACATGAATAGATTCCTCTATTGTTTGTCGTCTTTTGTTGAATACTCTGAAGGCTTTGGACACTGAAGAATATATCCAAGAAAGATTCCTTCATCAGCTTTGGTATTGAACTTTCCAAGTTGGTCTTTGTTGTTTAGGATATATCATGTACAACCAAAGATATGAAGAAAGCTGAGAAAAGGCTTTCTGCTATGGAAGAATTCATAAGCTGTCTTCTTGAATCTCTTGACGATCAGCAATCAGTTCTGAGTAAAACAAGCACTGGTGACAGCTTTAGCCCAGAATTGAGTAGGGAGACGAGATTCGTTGAGCATCGATCGAGCGGCTTCAATGATCGTTCGATATCTTCTTTCAGCGACCTCGTTCTCTTATGGAGTTCTCACAGCTGAAAGTTGTGTGAGATTCCCTTGTTCACAAAGAAGTCATCAATGGTACCGTTTTTGAATTCAGTGCCATGATCATTCCTAATAGACCGTACTCTGATGTTGTTTAGTACTTCTATGCGTTTGATGAACGAGATGATTTCTTTAGGTGCAACACTCTTAGATCTGAGAAAGAAGACACAAGTGTACCTAGAATACTCGTCAAAAATAACAATTGTATATTTCTTTTCAGCTATAGATTGCACCTCTACTGGACCAAATAAATCCATGTGCAATATCTGATGAGGAGAAGTCACTGAAGAGACTTGCTTAGATTTGAAGCTAGCCTTTGTGTGCTTTCCCTTTTCGCACACTGAGCAAAATATCCCTTTGGAAAGGAGTGCTGAGGAAGGCCAATGACAAGATCCTTTTGAGACAGCTCATGCAGCATCTTAAAGTTGAGATGAGAAATCCGTTTATGCCATAGCCAGTTGATATCTGAAGAGGCTTTAGAGAGAAAATAGCTATTTTTAGTGGAGGGAGAATCCATGTTGATGACATACACGTTCTCCAGTCGAGAACCTGTAACAGCGAGGTTGTCATCTTTGTCATAGACATAACATGAGTTCTTAAGAAATTTCACTATGAAATCTTTATCACACAACCGACTGATGCTGAGAAAATTGTGGTTCACTCCTTCAACATATGCAACACGTCTGAAGGTGGTTGCATGTTGGTTAATATACCAGAGCCCTTGGTATATCCTTTTTTGTTTCCTCTAAAGGTCACAGAAGGGCCTCTTTCCTCTTTGTAATCAGTGAGCAGGGACTTGTCTCCAATCATATGTCTTGAATATCCACAATCAAGATACCAAATGCCTTTGACTTCCTACAAAAGAAAACAAATTAAGATTGCTTCGGTATCCATTTCTCAATGGGTCCAACAGAGTTAGAGGCGACATCCACTGACACTGAAGATTCAGGGTCAGCAAATGTCTTCACTAAGCCTGAAGAAGAGGCTTCAGTAGACTTCTTCACCTTAGTCGTTTTCACAACTTTGGTGGCTGATTTCGCGTTGGCTGATTTTTTCAGCCTTAGCGACATTCTTTACCTTGCTGGTGGACCTGATTTTGTAGTACAAGGACACTTACTGGAAATATATGAAGTTTCACCACAGTGACGACACTTTCTGAAGCTGACAGAAGCTTTGGGGATAGAAGGGTCAGCAAGAACAAAAGAGGGACAAGCTCCAAGGATTCTTTCTCATTTGTTCGAGAAGGAACAACTGAGGGTTTGGCTACCTTGGGTGAAAGATTTACTTTCATCTTTGGCTTAGATATCTGAGAGGGTTCAAAGACCTTGGTCCTTGAGAAAGAAGGTTTACAAGCTGAATGAATAGATCTGGGTCCATTTGACTTGTTGGCCTTCTTTGGAAGAAGAGCGTTGACAATGGCTTTACCTCTGTCTTTGCATCCTGAAATCGAGGGAATTCCTTCAAGAGGAGTCTCAGTGGAAGAGTACTAAGTGGAAGAGGTGTCAGGAATGGAACAGACAAAAGTACCAAACTTCAGCATGGACTTGTCAGTGACACTTTTTTCCTGACCATAGGAAAATCCTAGACCACAATTTATCTTGCAAGGGATCTGAGCGTTGATGATATTTGTAATATTCGGGTTTCATAATTCTTAGTTTTAGATTTAGAAATTTGTATATATATATATATATATATATTAGATGTGTGTGTGTGTGTGAGTATTTGTTTTAATATTTAAGTGAATGGCGGTTTATGCACTTGCTATAAATAGCAAGTGGATATGAGATTTAAAGACAACTGAGATTCTGAAGTACAAGTCTTTGAGAGAGTGCAGACTGATTCAAATCTATGCAGCATCTTTTGATAAGGTGAGTGTATTAAAGCTTTGATTATAAATTGTTTGCATACAATTTAGTAGTTACTAGAACTGGTTATATATGATTTATTTTTCATATTGTGCGGATATTGCTCTAAATCGTCCAAGTGATGACCGGATTCATATCCAGACAATTCTATCCGGATTGTAAACCGCTTAAGTGTTGTCCGGACTCAACTTTAAACTGCTCAAGAGGTGACCGAAATAACCTTAAGTCGCTCAAGAGGTGAGCGGATTAAATATAAACCGCTATGTGATGACCGGATTGATATCCGGACAATTTTCATCCGGATTTTTAATCGCTCAAAGTATGATCGATTTAATATATATTCTAAGTGTTTGTCCGGACTTCATATCCAGACAAGGTTGACCGGACTTCAAATCCGGTTAATGTGTTGAAAAGTTTTTGAAACGTTTTTGAAATGTTTTTGAGATGAAATGGCGGTGTAACCGCGAGAGAGATGAAAAGGCGGTGTAACCGCGAGAGAAATGAAATGGTGGTGTAACCGCGAAAGAGATGTAATAGCGGCGTAACCGTTAGAGAGAGAGATGTAATGGCGGTGTAACGGCGAGAAAGAGATGTAATGACGGTGTAACCGCGAGAGACATAAATAATTTTATGTATCAGAAACAGGTTTGATTCTAAACTAATTGTTTGGAAAGTATGTTGTTTGTTTGGAAACTATACACTCACTAGACCTTTTTGGTCTAACGCTCAGTTGTTGGACTAACTGGTTTTGCTACATCATCATACCTTGCAGGATAAAGGAAAGGGAAAAGTTTAAATGATGATGACATTTGTTTACTCATATATGTATTAAAGAAAGTATTTTGTTAGTCCATGTTTTCTAACAATATTATTTTAGTATTATGAGTATGATGATGTGAATTATCTGTACATAGAATGAGTGGGATGTTACAGTTGGTATCAGAGCCTTGGTTTAAGGGATCTGGGTATTTGCGAAATACATAGACTTAAACTAGAGGTGTGGAAAGTTTTGATAATAGGTTTCACTGGGTCTATGAACATGAGAATATGTTAGAGCTGAAACTATTATGAGAAAGATAGATTATATATGACTGATATAATCTGAATTATGAGTAGACATGAGGATAAATGTGTTATTATATTGTGATTATGAGAATAATCATGTGTGTTTGAATGTGACAAAAAAGTCATATACTGAGAAATGACAGATAATCCTAATCAATCAGAAAGAACCTCTACTGGTTATGGAAGAGGTCGGGGAAGAAGAAACGTAACACAAGGAGAGGACCCGGAAAAATGTGATGATGATAGAAACGCGAAGTCGTAGTAGGGGTCGAGGAAGAGGTAGAGGTGCTAGACAAGAAACTCGTGGGTAACAGGAATTGTCAGCCCAAGAAAGTTCAATGTCTGGCCGTGGTAGAGGAAGAGCAAGGGGTGGACATAATGTTTCTGACCCCGGATATATTACCCAGGAAATGTTGGAAACAGAGTTAGGAAAATTCCAAGAAAGTCTGGTAAATTTGTTGGGGCATACAGCCCAAAATAATCCAGAAATGGTAAGAAATTCCGACTATCAGGAGGAAGCCGGAGCTAGTACACCTGTAACAGGTACATCTGTACCCCTTACTTCATCCTCAGTACAAAAGGGAGGAGATATCAAAATGTTTCTTGATTGTAAACCTCCCAAGTTTTCTGGTGAGCGTGATCCTGTTAAAGCTATGTGTTGGCTTAAGGAGATAGAGTTRWGTCTGCAAATCAGTAAAAGTACAGAAGAGGACAAAGTCATGTTTGTTGTATCTCGTTTGAGATCAAGTGCTTTGTACTGGTGGGAGGTCCTGTCCAGTTCAGATACGAACATTTTGAAGACCATGTTATGGGAAGAATTTGCAGTTAAGTTTAAAATGCAGTATTGTCCTGAAGCTGCAGTACGAAAGTTGGAAGATGATTTCCTTCGTCTTGAGCAAGGAAACATGTGTAACACCCCGCTAAAGCGGAAACACGAGGCGTCACAGGTAATAGTACATTACACTTAGGATATAAATACATCAACCACACGATTAAWTTTACAAACATTTAATTTACAATTTACAAGTCTCCCAAAGGAGTTCTTAAACAAAAGAGTTGCCCGATTACAAGATCCATTTCCAAAACATTGAACACATTAAAAACGTAAAT
>NW_020203673.1:15649-16981 GCF_001531365.2 Cynara cardunculus var. scolymus | reverse complement strand
CCTGACACAACTCTCGTCAATTCTTTTAGCTCACAACAACTACCCCTCTCTTTTTCATTTTAGTCTCAGCACACAAACCCTTTTGTATTTAAACTCACTCAGATATGGTTGTCCTCTTGGGTAGGTCTGTCGGTTTTGACATTCCATAGAGGTATTTCTGATAAACACTCAGTCCCTTCTAAAATAGCACAATATGCACATTTGATCACAAAGATTGATCAAAAAATATTATTTCTTTAAAGCACAATGATCAGATAAAAAAATTTATCAAAAATTTTGGCTTTAAGCACAATTAATGAAAGAATTATGCGACAACGATTCGATTATTCAGTATATACGAGAGAAATGAATGAAGATCTATAAGAACAAGTTTACAGATTCTGATATTCAAAAAAAATGAATGTATATGAATCAATGTAAAAAAAAATATCAAAAAACAAAATTGAATACAAACGAGTGTATTATCACCGAAAATGATTTTCGTATAAGAGACGTGATAATAACAGTTTGAAGAATAGCTGAAACATGTATTGGAGTTATGTACGATGAGAAATTACACAAGTAAAATCTCAGGAAATACCTATTCAGAGAATGTACTCGTTTCCAAAAAACAGTTTCATTTTCAAAAACATTTATTCAAAAATTCTAGAGACTCCCCCTAGAAAACAGATTTAAGTAATGATTCAGTTAAGCTCAAAAAAATTAAAAAAATTTGAAGAAAACATTTTAAGTACGGGTTCTAAACTGAATGTTTAGAAACTACACTCGGTAAAGCACGAGTCCTGAACTGAAATGTTCAGAAGCCTCGTTTGGAATAAATTACAACTCCCCCTGCATTGGTGTATCATTGAAATGATATTCTGATCAGCACAAACTTGACACACCTGTAAAACCAGATTAAGTAGATTTTGGTACCCAAACGAACTTGGGTCCTATTTTGTTAGTATCTGGTTGAGGTATGTTGTAATTACCAAACCATTTATTTCTATAAGGTATTTTCTTTTCAGCACCATTAATAGGATGATCAGGAATAAAATATGAACCGTACCAGAAATTTTGATCATACATGTTCTTACTTTTCCAGTTGTTCTGATAACTATTATCTCCATGCCACCTGTTGAACCTTTTGTTATTGACAAAATTATTGGTTCTGCATGTTGAGTACATAATCCTTCTCTTGCTAATATTGATCAGATCATTAGTGGATCTCAGAATGCAAGGAAGATTGTTAGTAATAACAGGTGTATGAGATAAAACAGATTCAGACTTGTTAMCCCAAATGCTTTTAATCTTGGAAGAGTAATTGGGTGATCCAATGACATACCCTTGATA
>NW_020203673.1:9847-15237 GCF_001531365.2 Cynara cardunculus var. scolymus | reverse complement strand
GACAATTTCTGTAGTTGACTCTGACAGTCTTCGGAGATGTCTTTCTTTTCTTTAGCATTCTTCGCTCGTTCCAAAATGATAAAGTGCTCAAAATCCGAGATTTGCTTTAACAGCATCTTTGCGTTCAGCTCGAGAGARTTAATCTTATTCTCAAAGGATTTTCGTTCAGAATCAAATCTTTTCTCAATCTCTATAATCTTATTCTTTTCTTTCTCTAAACCTTTCCTTTCAATATTCAAATCCTTCTCCGCTTTCAAAACCTTTTCTTTTTCTAAATTCAAAAGTTTTCTTAGCTCAATCAGATCACTTTCAGATTTATGAAACTTCTCAGTTAAATCCTTTGTCTCTGTATTATTCCTTGGAGAGTTTTTTTCAATTAAAAGTGCACTTCTAACCTCTTTGAGTTTATTGAAAAGATCTTTATTAGTTTTACTGCAAGTCTTCAAATTCTCATAATTATCTTTTCTTACAGAACTGAGAGTGTTCTCGAGTTTTTCAATTTTATACTCATATTCTTTCTCGATTTTTTCACCTTCTATTTTATGATATTTCTTTACATCTTTGATATATTGCTCATTAGCATAATTCTCAGTGTACATGTTTATGTATTTCTCTTTATAATTCACAATGCTCTTTTCCAGTTCAGCAATCTTCTCTCTCATCTCCTTTAGAATATCTGCCATTAAAAAAATTGATCAGTCAAAGGATCTATGCAGTGAAATCAGTAAAAGAAAATCAAAAACAGTTAAGCTCAAAAAAAAACAAACAAAAACACACTAAAACTGATGAGAATTCAGAAAATCGACGAAAATCTGTCAAAAATCAGTAAAAAGAGTCAAAACTGTTGAAAACAGTTAAAAACTGTTAAAAACAATCAAAGACAGTTTAAACTGATGAAAAACAATTTACGCAACAGAAAACAGTTCAAAACTTTTTCAACCAGTTAAAAAAACACAAAAACTAAAACAGACGAACGAAATGATCCAAAATTAAAATCTAAACAAAAAATAAAACAAGCCCAAAAAAAAATTGTTCAACAGATTCTGTGTGATTTAATCTTGAACCAAAATGAAACAATAATCCAACGCTAATCACTGGTTCAAAACTTCTTTTCTGCCTTCTTGAATTACAAACAGCAACAGCAAAAACAGATTTCAGAATTGGACAACTCCTCAGCAAAGATCAATACAAACAGGTTTTGTAAACCTTAGAGCAATATGAACCAAATTCAGCAACTAAATACGCTCAAAACAGAAACCTGTACAGCTAATAAAAGCTGTCAAGATGATCCAAAACTGGAATGTGTCAAAAACAGAAAGATCAACACTAAGTATTAAGATCAACACTAAGTATTAAGATCAACAGACAACTTAGCACTCCTTCTTAACACACTTCTTGCTGCAGTTAGTCAAGAATCAAGGACATAAATATTGATAGCTCGAATCAGCACTGTTTCAAATCAGCCAAGACCGAATAAACTGTGGTCACTAAATTGAACCCTAATCTGGAGTCAAGAAACAGCCTCTTATCCTTCCTTTTCTTATCTACTAAAAACAAACAGCAGCAACAGCTACATTAGCTGAGGAGAAAACAATGGAAGCTGTAAGGCAGCCCAAGGATCTGCAATACAGCCCAAGAATGAGATTTTCCAATCAAATTGGTCACAGCAGTTTTTCACAATGAACTTGTATTTTCTGCTGTGGATTTCTACAGGACCTTTGTGAAATTCCCTCCTCAAACAAATTCTCAAATAGATTAAAGCAATAAGTAAACCAAACAGATTTTACCTGCTTCTGTTCCAGTCCTCAAATCCACACAGATTTTACCTTCTTATGTTCCAGTCCTCAAATCCACAAACACACCACAACTTAAATACACAAATCTACAACAAGAAGCTCAAAATCAACGTAATTCCTCTTTTCTTCTTCAAGACAGATTAATGTTGAGTTATGCTCAGATATCTTTGCTAAAATTTGTTAACAACTCACTCAAACAACAAATCAACTACAACAGTAACCGATTAACCTCAAGCTGATGCACAATTAAATTAAAACCTAGAAATCATAAATCGGATACTATATGTAACAACAGTGATCGATTTAGGTTAAACAGATATCAATGACTACAAATCGATCAAAAACTGGCCACAAATCCACAATGTCTTGAACGATTTAGGTTGAACAATACAATCATCGATTTAGAACAAAACTGGTTAGAAAGGTCAATTAAGCAATTAACCTTTGAACGATATAAACCAAAATCAGAGAAACTTTAAGTCAAAATCGATAAACTTCAAGTCAAAATCAAACAAGAAATTGGATGAGGCATTGAGTGGATTAGGAGAAATCAATTGTACCTTTGTCCGATTACCTGAGCGATTTAGTAAACCGGATGAGCTATTTTAAACGATTGACCTTGAATCCATTCTTGAATCTGGCTAAGGAGTTGAGCGATGTAGATAAAATCCGATGAAGCCTTGATCGATTTACCCAGCGATTTATCTATCCGGACACTAGTCCGCACATGTCTTGAACGAATTCAGATACGGTCAATTCTTGAATCAAGCTTGAAATACAGAAGCTACAGATTGAGGATTGAGCGATAAATAATCCGGATAAAAGTCCTTGAATCTTGCTGTGAATCTTTGAATGATTTATGAATCCGGCTGACTTGATGCAGCAACAACCAAGTATTAAAACAATCACAAAGCTAAGCGATTTAGCTAAATTGCTTAAACAGTCGGCTAAATCGCTCACCGCATACAGCTAAATCGCTCAAACATCCGCTCAATACGAACCCTAACTCGCACAAATATCTTCTCACTATGTGATTGAAATGAGACCGAATATACTCAATTTGAGGTACCTCTGACTGAATTCGATGAAATTGAGCTACCCTCGAGTCTAAATCGCTCAGAAATCCAGTTGATTTTGTGCGATGGTCTCCGATTCAAAAGAATCCGCTCAAATCTTGAGCGATTTACAGATTAATCCGCACAATTCTAGCTGCCTAATCCGGTGAAACTGTGATTTTCTTGAGCAAAGAAGAACATATACGATAAAGATGAAGATGAAAAAGGAATGGGCTGATGAAAAATTGGGCCTAAAACAGTTGGGCTAAGCTACTTACATCTAAAAAACACAAAAACAAAAACAAAAAATAAAAAAATGTATCAAAACACAGATTTTTTTAAGAAAAAAATAAGAACACTAAAAATTTTAAAAACACTAAAACCGATTAAATCTTGAAATATAATGATCAAATCATAAACGTTTGTGAATAACAAAGATTCACAATTCAATTCCGAGCATTTTGATCACGATTTAAACACAAAAACACGAGATTTTTAAAGAAAATCGGATCAAACTCAAAAAAAACAATTAAGAACACAAAGAACATAAATGAAGAACACAGAAAATCCAGAAAAAAAATCTTCGAAAAATCTTCAAAAACGTTGATTTCTTCTCTTGGTTTCTTGCATTTCCTGCTTTGATACCAATTGATATTCCCTATGATGATCAATCTTCAATCTTCAAGTAATAATCCATTGCAGAATCAGATTTAACAATCAAGAACATTGAGAGGAGATTTGAGAGAGAAAGTMAAAAATAGTCAAAGCTCTATATTTCTCAAATGTATACGTATCTTTACAAAATGAACCTCCCTTCTCTCAATTACAAAGACATTACCCTATTTATAGGGTCAAACCTCTAAACATAGTCAAAGTCAAACCTGCCTAAGAAAAGTCAAACACRATGACTTTTACAATTATAGACAATATTTAACTTTCAAGACGAATACAATTTAATACTGATTTTTAGTCCTAATACCAAATTATGGGAATACAAGAGAAACCATCCTAAATGAAAGCCACAAGTCCCGTTATTCCATCCATCCAGGTACCAACAAGATGTATAAAGATATAAAGACATTTTATTGGTGGCCAGGTCTCAAGAAAAACATCGCAAGATATGTTGAACGATGCTTAACTTGTTTGCAGGTTAAAATAGAACATCAGAGGCCCTATGGGAATACCGATGTGGAAATGGGATCACATTACAATGGACTTTATCATGAAATTACCCCGAACTCCAAAAGCTTATGATGCAATATGGGTAATAGTGGACCGTCTATCAAAGTATGCACATTTTTTACCACTGAAAGAGAGTTATTCATTGGAAAGATTGGCTCAAATCTATATCAAATAAATTGTGACTAGGCATGGAGTTCCATTGTACATCATATCTGATAGAGACAGTCGCTTTACTTCAAAGTTCTGGGAAAGTCTGCAAAGAGCTTTGGGATCACAAATCAGATTAAGTACGACTTATCACCCACAAACAGATGGACAAAGTGAAAGAACCATCCAAACTCTCGAAGACATGTTGAGATCTTGTGTCATCGACTTCGAGGGATCATGGGAAGAACATTTACTGTTGATAGAATTTTCCTACAATAATAGTTATCACTCCAGCATCCAAGCAGACCTTATGAAGTCCTATATGGAAGAAAATGTCGAACGCCGTTATGTTGGAATGAGGTAGGTGAAAAACAATTGACAGGTCCCGAGATTCTGCAAGTAACGTCTGAAAAGATTGACCAGATTCGAGCAAAAATTAAAACTGCCCAGGATCGACAGAAAAACTATGCCGACAAACGAAGAAAACCGATTGAATTTAACGTAGATGACTTTGTAATGTTAAAGGTATCTCCATGGAAAGGTGGTATGAGATTTGGGAAGAAAGGTAAGCTTAGTCCAAGGTATATTGGACCATTCAGAATCTGCAAAAGAATTGGATCGGTAGCTTATCAGTTGGAATTACCAGAAGAACTCTGCTTAATTCATGGCACCTTTCATGTATCAAATCTATGCAAATGTTTGGCAGACTCAAGTTTAGCAATACCACTTCCTGAGATTAAACTTGACAATAAGCTAAGTTTTATCGAGACACCAGAGGCAGTAACTGACAGAAAGACCAGAGTATTGAGAAACAAGGAGATCAGTTTAGTAAAAGTGCAATGGCGTTATCATAAAGGTTCAGAAGCAACTTAGGAATTAGAATCTGACATGAGAACCCAATATCCGTGGTTATTTGAATGAATGAATTCCAGGACGGAATTCTTTTAAGGGGGGAAGAATGTTATAACCAGGTTTGAGACAACCTAGGTTGAGGTAATTTATACGTGTTCGTTATGTGGATTATGTGAAATAGGCATGTGTAACGCCCCAACCCACACATTGCATGTAACACATATTTCATACCAAAGAAATACATATTCATATACATCTGGGTCCCTTAGTACAAGAATCTATCATGACCAAATACAAGGTCCAAAGATTCCGAATACAATCTTGTACTAATCAACAAAACTAATCATCAAAAGCAACT
>NW_020203673.1:3078-8467 GCF_001531365.2 Cynara cardunculus var. scolymus | reverse complement strand
AAAATGAAGAGGCTAAGCCTCCTTTTTATACTTCCCAAAATAGGAAAGGTCGGCTAAACCGCCTTCCTTTCCACCCTTTCCACCTCATGCTTAAACATGCACATGCATACATACATTCATACTCCATACATGCATATAATCATAAATATACATGTCATGCATTTATATATATATATATATATATATATATTCAATTAATACACAGCTTCACATACCAGCATGTATCAATTTATCATGTTATCACGTAATCATTTAATCAAATAATCACGTATTAAATACCTTGGGTAATAACCAGGATCCGGTTATTACATTATCCACCCCTCAAGAGAATTCCGTCCCGGAATTCCTTTAATCAAAAAGCCACGGGTATTCTGATCTCATCTTTGACTCCAATTCCCATGTCGCTTCCGGTCCTTTGTGAAATTTCCACTGAACTTTAACCAGACTTATCTACTTGTTTCTCAACACCCTGATCTTTCTATCAATTACGGCTTCTGGTGTTTCCACAAAATTCAATTTACTGTCTAATTGAATATCTGGCAAAGGTACATCTATATTCAGATCAGCCAAACATTTCAGCAGATTCGACACATGAAAAGTGTTATGAATCTGACTCAGCTCTTCTGGTAGCTCCAACTGATATGCTACTGGCCCAATTCGCTTACATATTCTGAACGGCCCAACATACCTTGGACTGAGCTTTCCTTTCTTCCCGAATCTGATAACACCCTTCCATGGCGAAACTTTTAACATTACAAAATCACCTAAATCAAATTCAATAGACTTTCGACGATTATCTGCATAACTTTTCTGACGATCTTGTGCTGTCTTGATTCTTTCGCGGATCTGTTCAATCTTTTCAGAAGTTTCTTGAACAATTTCAGGACCCATTAGCTGTTTTTCACCTACTTCATTTCAACACAATGGCGTTCGACATTTACGTCCATACAATACTTCATATGGTGCCGCTTGGATACTGGAATGATAACTATTGTTATATGCAAACTCTATTAATGGCAAGTGATATTCCTATGATCCTCCGAAGTCAATAATACAACTTCTCAACATATCTTCGAGAGTCTAAATAGTCCTTTCACTCTGCCCATCAGTCTGCGGATGATAAGCTGTACTTAATCGAATTTTGGACCCCAGAGCTTTCTGTAATCCTCCCCAGAACTTTGAAGTAAACCGACTGTCTCTATCAGAGATAATAGACAAGGGAACACCGTGTCTGGTAACAATTTCTTTAATGTAAATCTTTGCTAGCTTTTCTAAAGAGTATTTCTCTCTTATTGGTAGAAAATGTACAGATTTAGATAAACGATCCACAATTACCCAAATCGCATCATACCCCTTTGGAGTTCGTGGTAATTTCATAATAAAATCCATGGTAATGTGATCCCATTTCCATACAGGTATTTCCAAGGATTGAAGACTTCCATAAGGTTTTTGATGTTCAATCTTAACCTGTAAACATGTTAGACACTGTTCCACATACCGTGCTATATCTCTTTTCAATCCTGGCCACCAATAAAAAGGTTTTAAATCTCGATACAACTTATGGATGGATAGAGTATTGGGATTTATGACTTTCATTCAATATCATACTTCGGACATCTCCAAAATGTGGTACCCAAATTCGCCCTTGAAAACACATAAGTCCTTCATTATTCTGTTCCAAGGTTGAGATCATCTTACCCAACTTTTCTGTTTTAACAAATTCTTCTTTCACAGCTTCTTGTTGGTACTTTTGAATTTCCTTACGAATATCAGGAATCAAATTCATTCTCATTGCTACAGTCCTGATGGTTCCACTTCTTTCCTTCCGGCTCAAAGCATCAGCCACCACATTAGCTTTTCCTGGATGGTAGAGAATCTCACAATCATAATCATTGACTAATTCGATCCATTGACGTTGTCGCATATTTAAATCTTTCTGGTTGAACAAATGTTGTAAACTTTTATGGTCAGTATAAATATGATATTTCGTTCCCAGAAGATAATGTCTCCAGATCTTCAATGCAAAAACCACTGCAGCTAACTCCATGTCATGAGTTGGATATTGTTTCTCATGTTCTTATAATTGTCTTGATGCATAAGAAATTACTTTCCCTTTTTGCATTAGAACACATCCCAATCCCAACTTTGAAGCGTCACTATAAACCACAAAGTCTTCAGATCCATTTGGTAGAGTTAACACTGGTGCGCTACAAAGATGATCTTTTAATAGTTGGAAAGCTTCTTGTTGTTCTTTTTCCCACTGGAATTTAACATTATTCCGAGTCAGTTTAGTCAATGGTACAGCTATCTTAGAAAAGTTCTGAATGAACTTTCGGTAATAACCAGCCAATCCCAAAAAGCTACGAACTTCAGACGGAGTCTTTGGAGCTTCCTATTTTGCAACTGCTTCTATTTTCATTGCATCAACTTTTACTCATTATTCTGAAATGATGTGACCCAGAAATTGAACTTCTCTTAACCAGAACTCACACTTGGACAATTTTGCATACAACTTCTCTCTTTTCAACAATTCCAGTATCAGACGAAGGTGTTTTGCATGTTCTTCTTCAGTTTTAGAGTATTTAAGAATATCATCGATAAATACTATAACGAATTTATCAAGATATTCCTTACATACCCTATTCATCAGATCCATAAAAGGTGCGGGCTCATTAGTTAAGCCGAATGGCATAACTAAGAATTAGTGATGCCCGTACCTTGTTCTAAATGTTGTTATGGCCACATCTTCTTCCCTGACCTTGAGTTGATGATACCTTGATCTTAAATCGATTTTAGAGAAATAACTTGCTCCTACCAATTGATCAAACAAATCATCAATCCTTGGTAAAGGATATTTGTTTTTAATTGTCAACTTATTCAGTTCACGGTAATCTATGCACATTCTCATAGACCCATCCTTCTTTTTGACGAATAAGACCGGAGCACCCCAAGGCGAAGTGCTAGGCCTTATAAATCTTTATCAGTTAAATCTTTCAACTGTGTCGCCAATTCCTTCAGTTTGGATGGAGCTAAACGATACGGTGCCTTTGCTACGGGTGCAGCTCCTGGTATAAGATCGATTCGGAATTCAATAACTCTATCTGGTGGTAATCCAGATAAGTCTTCTGGAAAAACTTCTGGATATTCACTAACAATCGGAATCAATTCTTTCTTTCCTTTCTCTTTCTTTAAATCRATTACATATGCCAAACATCCTTGGCACTTCTTTCGAATACTTCTACGGGCTTTCATTACTGACAAAATACTAATGTGATGATCCCGACGGTCACCATAAATAACAATTGTTCTTTGGTCTGGCAAAATAATTCTAATCATCTTCTGATTACAATCAATACTAGCCTGATACTTTGCCAACCAGTCCATACCCACTACTACGTCAAATTCTTTCATTGGCATGGGAAGTAATCGAATCGGAAGTTCAAAGTTTTCAATAACAATAACACAGTCATTGAACACACTAGTAACAGTTTCCTGATAATTAGCAGTATCAACTACTAATTTATCTTCAAGCAACACAGAATTTAGACATGCAGTTTGAGCAAACAATGGTGATACAAACAAAAAGTTTGCACCAGAGTCAAATAACACCTTAGCACGTATTGAATTCAGGAGGAATGTACATGTTACTACGTCTGGTGATGCTTCTGCCTCATTCTTTGTCATATGAAAAGATCGTCCCCGTGCCCCTCCTTGTCCTCCTCGATTCACAGTAGATCTTCCACGTGTACCCGACACATTACTTCCCATTGTTAACTGTGGAGTTCTTAACAAAGGACAATTCGGTCGAATATGATCCGGAGAATTGCAATTGAAACATCTTTTGTTTGTTGGGCAATTTCTAGACATATAGCCTGCTTCACCACACTTATAACATTTTCTTGGATCCATCTTAGCATTACTTTGATGAACCCTCGCACTACTCTTTTGTTCAGATCGGTTATCATATCTCACAGTCTTGGGTCCTCGAAAAGACGAAGGTCTTTCCCATTTTCTTTTCTCCATAACTTTTCCTTCTGATTGTCGATTCTTATTTCGTTCAGTCACCTCAGCCGCGTCCACAGTAAGTGAAAAGGTATTAGGGTTCATAGCAATAACGAACTCTCTAATTGAGGGTTTCAATCCCCAAATATATCTTTCTATCTTTCTGGATTCATTTGAAACATAATGTTCAGCAAAACGAGAGTATTCAATAAATCTTTTGGTATACTCCCGTACTGTTCCATTTCCTTGTTCTAGCTTCAGGAAATCTTCTTCCATTTGTCTCACAGAAGTTTTAGGACAGAATTGATTTTTAGATCTATCTACGAATTCTACCCAGGACAAAGTTTGTAAAACATCCGTTATGGTAGACGATTCAACTTCCCACCAAAATAAAGCATTTGACTTCAATACCGAAATAGCAAATCGCACTTTATCTGTTTCCGGACACCGAATGGTGTTGAACACAGATTCCATCTCCTTGATCCAGCACATTGCTTTCACTGGATCTCTCTCCCCAGAAAAAGTTGGTGGTTTACTTGCTAAGAATGTCTTAATATCTCCTTCTTTATTGTGAGTAATTGGAGTAGAGGGATAAATTTCTACTCTTTCTGTTTCCACTCTAGCAGGTATCCCCATAATAGATATCAGAGTTTCTCGCAATTTCCCCATTTCTTCTGCTAACACATCTCTGGTTATATATTTTGGGTGTGGTACCGTTCCTCCCTGAACATTCCCAGAGTGGGATTTTTCCTGCTCAGAATGTATTTCAGTCCGACCCCTTCCCTGAGACTGACTTCTTCCTCTACCTCATCCCCTTGGTCTTCCTCGACCTCTATTTCCAGCCGTACTAATTGGAAGATTAACCAAAGATTCTTCCCTCTCTTCGGATTCTGGACGAGCTATTCTTTCAGATCTTCTAGTTCGGTTAGACATCTGCAGAATTTAATATTAATTTTCACGTATTCACATTCACAAATATAATGAAGTATTCAAGTTCAGATATGTACCTGTAAATTTATAATTACACTGGCCAGATGTAATTAAAATTTACCTTACACACTGTTCTTTCAACTTATCATATTTATTTCCAATGGTGCTAACTATGTCCGGGACCCTTAACATGCAATAAAATAGTTTAAGTCTAGGTATCATGCTATTAAAATATCTAAATCCCTTAAACTCAAGCTCTGATACCATTCTGTAACGCCCCAACCCACCCATTGCATGTAACACGTATTTCATACCAAAGAAATACATATTCATATACATCTGGGTCCCTGAGTACAAGAATTTATCATGACCAAATACAAGGTCCAAAGATTCCGAATACAATCTTGTACTAATCAACAAAACTAATCATCAAAAGCAACTCTTCATCCAAAATGCA
>NW_020203673.1:1832-2435 GCF_001531365.2 Cynara cardunculus var. scolymus | reverse complement strand
TTTAAACACTTGGAATAAAATCCACTTTGTCCGGATATCAAGTCCGGTCAACATACCACACATGCTTTGGACGGTTTAACCCTTGAAATCAAAATTCATCTTTATCCGGACATCAAGTCCTGACAACAATCCGCTCAAGACTTGACCAGTTTAAATAAACCGCTCAACATATGATCGTATTCCTACTTCTCAGTATAAAATCATAAGTAATACTACCAATTATAAACCGCTCAAACACTCAACCGGTTTATCAAACTCCGGACAATAAGCTGCTCAAGACTTGTCCGGTTTAAACTAATCCGGACAATAAGTCGCTCAAGGCTTATCCGGTTTAAAACAATCCGGACAATAAGCCGCTCAAGGCTTATCCGGTTTAAACGACCTATCCGGTCACTCTATGTCCGGATAAACACTTAAACMACAACAACAAAAATGCATGGTTTCTTTCTAAAAGTAAAAGCATGAAATAGGCAAATGAAACCAGTAGTAATTTTATGCAAAAAGGTTTAGAACCACTCACCTCAAAAAGCTTTTGAAACCAAAATGCTTGAAATCAACTTGAATCACCAACTCTTGAAATCACCCTTTTGCAATCCGGACGAC
>NW_020203673.1:0-1650 GCF_001531365.2 Cynara cardunculus var. scolymus | reverse complement strand
AAAATGAAGAGGCTAAGCCTCCTTTTTATACTTCCCAAAATAGGAAAGGTCGGCTAAACCGCCTTCCTTTCCACCCTTTCCACCTCATGCTTAAACATGCACATGCATACATACATTCATACTCCATACATGCATATAATCATAAATATACATGTCATGCATTTATATATATATATATATATATATATATTCAATTAATACACAACTTCACATAACAGCATGTATCAATTTATCATGTTATCACGTAATCATTTAATCAAATAATCATGTATTAAATACCTTGGGTAATAACAAGTATCCGATTATTACAGCATGTCTAAGTAGAAATGCATGAACTATATATGTGAAATGTGAACATGATATTGTGCATGCATATATGTGAAAAGGTAGCATGCTATGTATGTAATTTATACATGTATGCATGTGGTGTGAAGCATACATGAGGTGGTGCATATTTGTGATAACATATCCTGGTGGAAATATTATTTTATTCAAAAACTTATACCTTCATGGTTTAGAAACCATAAATTTTATAATGAAAAACCCACCACCCAATATTATTTCTATTGGTTAAAGCTTTCACCGCCTATGAGTTTTTAATAATCTTCACCGCCATGGTGGGAGTATTTAAAGAAATAAAAAGATAAGATTATATCTTATCATTTCATTTTGAAGAAAAATCTGTTGAAAGAGAAAAAGAGTGTTGTGGCAGTAAGAAGTGTTCTTGAACAAATCTTTTGTTCGAAGCTGTTTGAAGAGCTTGTGATTTGCTGTATGTTTTAAAAACTACAGAATCTGTGATTAGTTAAGGTGAGTTTTTAAACTACCGTTGATTATAAACTGTGAGTTTTTGATGACTAGAATCTTTATATATTTTATTATATAAACTGCTGGGTTTTGATATTGGTTTTGAAGAAAAGATGGTAAAACTATTTTGATAGTTTAAAGGTGTTATTGTTATATATTTGTATATTAAAACCTGTTTTAGGAAAGATAAAGAAGAGATTGCTTCTTTAAAATAATTTTGAAACGATATCCTGTTGAAAGGATACAAAAGGATTTGAGTTTGGAAATATTATTGCAAGAACTGGTTGTTCTTGAATATTCAGAGTTTTGATGATAAAACTGTTGGTTGAAGACTATAGAGAATATTCTTTTGAGACGATTGTGATTTTGATATGTCTTCAATTGAAATTAATCTATAGATTTTATGGATAAAACTATGAATGAGGATTCGATAAGATGGTTGTGACTGTGGTCCTTCATCCAAACTAGTTTATAGATTATGAAGAAGAAATAAGGGTGGCATATGAAGGAGAGGTGTCCTTTGGAATAAGGGTGGCATATCAAGGAGAGGTGTCTTTTGGAATAAGGGTGCCATATTAAGGAGAGGTGTCTTTTGGATATAAGGGTGGCAATTGTGTGTGAATATTATAACTCTTACTATTATGTCTGTTAGCTCCATTATTCCTATCTTGTAAAAGTATAGAAAAAGTATATTGTAAGTCTTGACAGAAGGTTATCTCCACAGAAGACAACAGAGAACTAGCAACAGAAGCCGTTTGATCTAACAAGTGAAAAGTGGCAGAACCTCTGATGTGTCTCACAGAGATTCTGGAAAATGGTCATCTGTCAAAAAGAACACGCAAG
>NW_020203672.1:3083-17362 GCF_001531365.2 Cynara cardunculus var. scolymus | reverse complement strand
TCAGTCTCTCTTTTGTAGAAACTTGCTTCTTTTTCCGCTTTTATTCTTTCAGATTTTTCAAAACTTAATTTTTCTTTTAATTTCACGAAATCTTCTGTAAGTTTGATCACCCTTAACTCTAGTTCTGATGGAACAGAGTTGGTTTCATTTGAGAAAGACTCACATACCTGGTCATCAGAGTTGGAGGTGGAGTATGCATTGGACGTGGCCATTAGACAGATGAGCGCTTTGTTTTCATCATCTGATGAAGAATCGGACAACCAATTTTCTTTTTCGGCCATCAAGCTTCGCTCTCTAGAATTATACTTGTATTTATTTTTATAGTAGTCAGCATCCTTGATCAATCGTCCTTTGCATTCCTTGGAAAAATGACCAAGTTTTCCGCACCTGAAGCATCGAAGGTCATTTTTCCTTCCATCCTTGTCCTCTTTCCTTTCCTCTCCTCCTTCTTCTGTTCTCTCTTCCATCTCTTTGTTTGTCCCTTTGATGAAATTTGGATGGCTTTCTATCATATGATGACTGGTATCTTTCCCTTTTGAACTCTTTTCGCTCATAGGGTTTTCYRATGAACTTCTTTTGGAACTGTTTTGTAATCAAGGCCAACGATTTGGCAAAAGCTTTAATCTCATCATCTGATTCAGAAGTTTCCCCTTCAGATTCTGATTCTACCACCAATGCTTTCTTGCCTTTCTTCTTATGTTCTTTGGAAGGAGTCCTTGATTTTTCCTTTTCATCGGCAGCAAGAGCAAGAGGTCCACCGATGRATACCTTTTTCTTCATAATGTCGCTCTCTTGTGCTGCAAGTGTTCCATACAGGTCATGAAGAGACTAGCCATCTAGGTCCTGGTTTGCTTGTAGGGACATAGATAGCTGAATCCATTCATCGTCTAGACTTTTTAGGAATAAAATGTTGTTTTCTTCCTTAGTTCTGATGATATCRTTTCTAYSACATTGATTTATCAATGTGTTGAAGCGATCGTAAGTCTTTTGTATTGGTTCATCAGGGAGGGCCTTGAAATTAGTGTATTCGTTGAGACATTGTGCTCTACGATTTTTCTTTGTTTTTGCTCCTCCTTCAAGTTGGCTTGCTAGTTCATCCCATAGTTCCTTGGCTGTGGAACATGTATCGAGGGACTGGAAGATTTCGTTAGGTAGGACCATGATTATCAACCTTTTGTCCTTTTTGTCAGTTTCAACTCTTTCCTTGTCATCTTCGTCCCAATTCATTTCATCTTTGGGCATGTAGTAGGCTGGAATTTCAGCTGTGGTGTTTGTTCCTGGAACTCTTGGGACTAGAGTTTGTGGAATGTAGGGACCCTCCTGTATAGATCGCAGGAGATTCTTGTCCATTCCTTCCAGAAAATTTACCATTCTGATCTTCCATTATGGATATTCCTCTCGTTGAAGAGTTGGAGGCTTTGTGAGAGAGCCAACATTATAAGCAGAATTCGAGTTGGCCATTGAGAATGTTGAAGAAGAAGATGTAATTTTTGACGAGAAAGAAGATCAAAAATTGAGAGATTTTTGAATGATCGTTTTGATTGGGAAATTAATCAATAGGCTCTGATACCAATTGTTGATCCCAGATCTCTCAATAACACTAATAATCTAGTTATGAATAACCAAATTATAGTGATTTTATGAAGGAAGTTATGAAGACTCGAGAAGAAAAAAAGAATATTTATGAACAGTCTTGAGCTTCAAAAGTTTCACTTTATAAACTGAGAAACGTAAAAGCGATTCATAAAAGCGATTTTTTTACAATAGGTCTAATCACCTATTTATACTAATCAGCTAATAAGAAGATAACTATATAATGATACTTTCTAGCAAATCTTCTATTAACAGATGAGGTTTATCTTTTATATGGATAAGCGTTAATATTAAGATAAACTCGAATTCCAGCTGTTGACTTGTCATCTCCAGCTGTCATTCATGATATGATGATTTCATCCTTATCTTCGAATCTTCATTGCATGCTTGGATGAATTGCTGGAAAATCTTCTAAGCGTTGATGACCAGAGGATCGATGAGAATGCTCTTTCCATCGCATCCTTGGACTGTGCATCGGTCCTCTGGTTGAACTCCAGACTTAGTCGTTTCTGCCTTGATGTCTTCATTGATCTTCTGGTTCTTCATCACTTATTGTTTTTCATTACCTTTTACATTATAAATTGTGAGGTTTGACAGCTAAGTTACAATCGTGACCTACGCAACGTCTCCGACTTCAAACGACAATTCTTCCCGCCAATGTGGAACATGTTCTTCTCAATCTTGAACAGGCCCTCACATGCAAGCTAGGGTCATTGGACCAAGGAAACATCAATATAATGACGATCATGTACGGGCTGTTCTTCAACCTCAACCTTGACTATGCCTTTCTCATATACAATGAGATCCACTCGGCGGTAGTCAAGAAATGCAAGCTCCAGGCCACCGGCAAATCCTTATCTGCTGCTCTATTTCCTCGTTTCCTAGCCCTCTTCATAGGGGACGCAATGAGGAAACATGGTCTACCGGCTGAAGAACCGTTCACTCCTGTCTTTAAAATGCAATGCCATCGACCCACCCTATCGAATGAGGGTTACACCATCAACCGGCCACTCTCAAGGGCCATGCTTAATGTCATTCCATCGACATCTGAGATCCGCCGAACCTATGAACGCTCTCTGCTGTCCCAAGAACCGAGGGCAGCTGCCCCAGAGCGACTAGAGCCATCCCCATAACCAAGCAAGGGAGCACAAGAGGCATCTTCATCGGATGATGAAGATGATGATGATGATGACATTCATCGTGCCTCTCCCGGCCCTACTCAAACAATTCCTCCACCCATTTCCCAAAGGGCAACCACCACATCTACCCCTGGCGATCAAAGCCAAAGGGGTATTGAACAAGGGCGACCCAGTCCAATCCCTACCTAAGCTAGCCATCCAGAGGCCATTCTTCGGGCCTCTGGAGATGAATCAGCTGAGGAACCCCACATTCCATCACCTCTCTCCCAACAGAGAGGTGATGAAGAAATAAGAGCCCCTTCGCCTCAAGGCTCGACACAACCTATCACACACACAGAAGCATGTGTTGCTTCTGACATTGATACACCCCAAGATTGTTCAGAGGGATCTCCCTTTCCTGTACATCCCCCTTCGATATTTGATCTACCGAAGGGGACACACATTCGCTTCACTTACCCGGTCTCTGAAGCCGAGGAAGAGGAAGTTGATGCAGCAACATCACGAGATAGCTCCTCACTTGAGGGCTATCAAGGACATGATGGAAGTCCTTCACGGCCTATATTTTCACAAGGCCATGAAGGCGCCTCAGGAGCAGAGGCTCAACCTGCAACATCTGTTGTTGCAGGGGTTATCCCCATTGCCGACCTGGTCACAAAGGTCGAGTTCCAAAAATTTGTTGACTCAGTTATGCGGTCCTTGGAAGACCTTAAACTCATCATCCAAGGGATTGTTGACAACCCACCATCAACCGATAACACCACCCTTCAACAATCCCTTGCCATCCTTCAACAACACCTCTCCCAACTTGAAACCCAAACCCGAGAAAATACAACACGTCTCCAAATGCTCCAGTAAACCATCACCCAACACCATAACACCGCCTCCACCCTTGCCACCCAAAGAAACCAAATCCTCATTCATTTCATCGCCACCCTCACAGCCCAGAACCTTAACACCCTACCAACCACCATCATCTCCCAAATTTCTCAACAAGCCCCACCTCAAACCACTTCATCAATCGATGAAACCCTAGCTTCCCTCACCCACCAAATGGCCACCATACAAACCACCCTAACCTAACTCCCCGCATTAATACTAGCCCACATCCCCCAGCCTACTCCACCCCCACCTCCCTCTGCAGGCCCATCCTTTGATGCAGCCTTCTCCTCCTTCACTACAGAGGTGAGAAATCTCATCGCCACCCACCCTATTCCTCCATCCACATCCACAACCACCTCCGTGCCACCACATGCATCATCATCAGGCACGGAGTATGCCACAGAAGTCGATCTCAGGGATCTATCTAAGGCACTTATCTCCTTTTTCAAAGAGATAAGTGCCAAGTTCATTCATCGAGCGGCTCAACCGACCAAAGGCTCTCACCCAGAGCCTTGCTGACCAACAAAGGCGCACCACCTCTCTCCTTCACACGATGGATGAGAGCCGAAGACACCAAGCTCTGAAGGCGTATCTTACGTCCTTCAGGATGGAAAAAAAGAAGAAGAGGAGCAGAGCTTCATGCTCCAGCAGCCGCCCACAAAAGAGGCACGCCATGAGGATCCAGACCCCAATGATCAAGTTCTTGGACCTCATGAAGAGGAGAACCAGGCTGTGGCTGCTCAACCGATGGAGTCCACTACACCATCACCACAACCACAAACACAACAATCCCCATCAACCCAGGCAAGGGAACCAGAGGCTCAGCCCTCTGAAGATGTACAAAATGTACATGTTCCCCTTGCAGCCTCCCCTAAACCCATCAAGTTGAGTTCTTCAACCGATGAAAATCCAACCACCCCACCAACAAAAACCAACCCACCTTTTACTCCATCACCCACACCAAACCTACCATTAACCCCATCACCAACCCCTCGTGATACATAATCTTTCATCACCCAACCCGATGAACCTAAGCCAACCCAAGAAACCATCCTCTTGCCAACCGATACACACCCTCCAATCGATACACAACCCACTACCCATACACAACCCCCAACCGATACATAAACCACCACCCAAACACAACCCATAACCCAAACTCAACCCCTAATCGAACCAACCATGGTGCAAGCGGACATTCCCTCTTCATCAAGGCACCCTCCGCAAAGCCTAGTCGATGAAATAATCCAGAACATGGATTCGCTGAGGAGACATCCAGAGCTGCCACCCAGGGAACCCATAATGATGGAAAATATCCATCAATACTTGTATCACGACCGCGATGAAGGTTTGACTCTCAATCCTCTGGTTCTATCGCCAGAATCCATGGACCTCCTACACCATAGGTTTATTAGACAGACCACCCAAGCACAACAGGATGTCTTCTCAAACAATGGGATAAGGAGGGTAATGGATATAAAAATGAGGAACTTCGCCAACAGAGCAATAAGATTCATCGAGTACATGGTGGAAAGAGCTCACGGTCAGGTCAGCGTCTTCAACAACAATGACTTGATTAATCTCAACCCCTACGACTTGATCAAACTTTACGCGGTTGTAAAGACAATGGAGACCCTGGTGAAGCATCGAGCCAATAGTGATTTGAAAATTGCTCTTCACTTAGGCATTGAAAGACTCTCATGTGCTCCACCAAATGAAGACTTCCCTGGCCTGCAGAAGAAAAGATCTGCCTCTGTCTTAACTCAACCTGAGCTTGGACTTGTCTTCAAGAATGAGTTCGGGGTAAAGAAATTCTTCAGATTGACTGAAGCCTTCAAGTATTCAACCGATACACTTGAGTGGTTTCAGAAGGTCATCAGAGAAAGACTTGGTAGATCTCATGTGCCAAGAGAAGATGGGAATCAACTCATTCATGAGATATCAACAGTCATCAGCTATCGAAGACTACTTCTGTGCTTCTGGGATATATCTCAAGGTAGATCATGACGAGTTGTAAGTTTTTGCCTTAAAATGATATCTTTTGTTTCCAGTACTGTAAGAATTCATCATCTAATGGAAATTTGGAGTTTGATGTTTTTCTTTATATTAGTCTATGTTCTTCAATTCTGTTCATAGATTAGTTTATGTTCTTTCATTACTTATGGGGAGATTGTTAGACCCCATAATCCATAAAGTGTAAAAGTAATGAAAAACAATAAGTGATGAAGAACCAGAAGACCGATGAAGACATCAAGGTAGAATTGACCAAGTCTGGAGAACAACAAGAGGGTCGATGAACAACCAGRGATGWGATGGAAAGAGCATCTTCATCACCCCTCTGGTCAACAACACTTAGAGTTTTCTTCAGCAATTCAACCAGAGGCATACGATGAAGATATGAAGATAAGGTTGATTCATCATCCCATGAAAGACAGCTGGAGATGACAAGTCGACAGCTGGATTTCAAGTTTATCTTAATATTATAGCTTATCAATAGTTTAGATAAACATTTTCTGTTAATAGAAGATTAGCTAAATAGTCTCACAGGATAGTTATCTTCTAATTAGCTTACTAGTATAAATAGGTGATTTGGCCTATTGTATTAAATATCGCTTTTACATTTTTCTTATTAATAAAGTGAAACCTTTGACACTCAAGATTGTTTTTTAATGTTCATAATTTATTCTTGAGTGTTCATCACTTTGTTCATTAAAACACTATAATTTGGTTATTCTTAACTCGATTATTAGTGTTATTGAGAGTTCTGGGATAAACATTGTAGGGCTTCAAAAAATTTCTTTGGTTCAATCATGCTAAGAAAGTTGGCGAAGAGGCATTCATTGGCTGTTGCTGAACTCGTCTTTACACCAGATGTTGGATCACCAATTATTTGGTGATGTGGGTGGTCTTTTGTCCACTTGGTGCATGACTGGAGTTCTGGAGCAACAAGATGCAGTTCTTCATAGACTGATGGAACTTCTTGCTCCCCCTCGAAGAGATCATCTCCAGAGTTAGACTCTGGTTCTTGTTCTTGATCTGAAGACACAGAAAAAGTARAAGATGAAGTAACATGAGTTTCAGTAGGAGTTGTACCTTTAGCATTGGAGACTTCATGTTCTTCATCGGTTCTGTAACTGGATTTTGCAGTAGGTGCATGTCCAGAGATTACTTCTTCTTCGAAGATGTCTTCAAATAATTGAGCTAACTCTGATTCATTGGGTTTGCCAAGTGATGAATCAGATGCTCTTCTTTGAAGTTCGAGTCCTGAACTATTGAGTCCAGAAGTCATTGGTGTGGAGTCATCAAAGGACACATTGATGCTTTCTATGACAAATTTTGTCCTTTTGATGTAGACTCTAATGGCTTTTTGCGGTTTTAGAGTATCCTAGAAAGATCCCTTCATAAGCTTTCTTGTCGAACTTGCCAAGATATTCCCTATCATTGAGTACAAAGCATTTGAACCCAAAGACATGGAAATACTTGACATTTGGTCTTCTCTAATTGATGAGCTCATAGGGTGTCTTCTAGTGCCTCTTGTTGATGATGGACCGATTCTGGGTGAATCATTCAGTAGAAATTGCTTCAGCCCAGAAGGTGATGGGTAACTCCGATGAAGCAAGCATGGTCCTTACTGCTTCCACAAGGGTTCTGTTTCTTCGTTCTACCACTCCATTCTATTGTGGGGTTCTGGTTGCTGAAAAGTTTTGTGTAATGCCTTCATTGATGAAGTATTCATCGATTCTGGTATTTTTGAATTCAGTTCCATTGTCGTTTCTAACTTTAATGAGTTTTCGTTGTAGAAGGACTTGGAGTCTTTTCATCACCCCCAATGAGTAGGTCATGAACATCTGATTTCTTCTTCACAAACTCAACCTAGGTGTATCTGGAGTATTCATCAACAAGTACCAATATGTACTTCTTTCCTGAGAGGCTTTGTGTAGATATGGGCCGACAGAGATCAATATGGATCATATCCAAGGGCTTGGTGCAGGAGGTTTCTGACTTTGTTCGGTGAGAGGCTCGTTTTAGCTTACCCTTCATAGGTTGAGCATAGATGATCTTTTTCAAAGTTGAGATCAGGAATCCCATTGACCAGCTTCTGTTTGGCTAGCTTTCTTATGACATCAAAATTCACGTGTGAGAACTTCTGGTGCCATAGCCAATTTTTATCACTTTTATGGGATACAAGGCAAAGGGTGTCTTTTCCCTCAGAGGATTGAAAATCCAAAAGATAGAGATTCCCTTCTCTCTTGACCTTGATGATGGTTTGACCGGGCTTTGTTTCTATGATATAGAAACCTTTGCAGAATCTGACTTCAAGACCCTTGTCGCAGAACTGGCATATGCTTAGTAAGTTGTGCTTCAAACCTTCAACATAAGCCACTTTGCTGATGGAGATGTTGCTTTTGATGAAAGTTTCGTATCCCTTTATGGTTCCTTGCTGTTGTCTCCAAAAGTGACAGAGCCTCCAGATTTTTCGATGTAGGAGGTCAGCTGACTTTTGTCACCAGTCATGTGCCTGGAGCAACCTGAATCCATGTACCATGGTTGCACATGCTGGTCCTGCAAAACAAATTAAGGGGTTTTAGGTACCCATTTCTTAATGGGTCCACGTTTGTTAGTAGGAGATACCACTCTCTTTTCATCACCCTTAGCCTTTGAAGGCTTGGATTTGTTAGCATTTCCCTTGCCCTTAGACTTGGGCTTTTTCACGTTTTCATTGGTTTTAACTTTATAGCGATAAACGTGTTGGGAGAATATGCAGCAATGTGTCAACATGTGATTCCTCAGGTTTTGTAAAAGAGCTAGACATTTACAATCATTATACTTTGGACATGAATGTTTAGCGTTCTTTTTATTCGCTGAAAATGAAGAAGTAAATGCAGGGGATGTAAATCCTGTCTTAGCATCAGTTGTTTTTACAAACTTCCTATCTAGTTTAGATTTTTTATTTGAAGGGGTCTTTGTCTTTACTTCTTTTCTCCTGAGGAAGGACTGCTTTTCTTCAGCTGAATGAGAGGAAAAGTGATGGTTAATTTTCTCAGAGGCAGGCCACTTCTATTTTTGCTCACGAGTAAACTCGATGAACTTAGAAGATATGCTAGGGATTTTTGATTTATCGTTGGCAGATTTGATATTTCTCAGTTTTCCCTTTCCATTATCTGAAGATTTCATCGATGGAGGAATACCAGATTTCATTAAGGGTTTGAAGTTTGAGGCTTCTTATTCTCAATGATCTTTGGTGATTCACAGATTATCTCTTCTTTAGATTCAGAATCGAGAAAGTCGCTTGTTGATTTCTCGAAATCAAAATTAGCATGGATGTTCTTGGGAGGTGTGGGTTCAGAGGTTGATGCTTCAGAGTGATCTGCTTGAGGTTCCATCGTTTCTCACTTAGATGAACTTTCAATATTACGTGGATGGTTCATCGATTCATCAGGTGATGGTTCCTTATTAGGATTCTTCTTTTCATCAACAGTACTTGCTGATGAAGTGGGATTGACAACCAGAGACTCTGGTTTAACCGTAGGATTTCCATCGGTCTCTGATTTGGAGGTGTCGTTCCTTTCATCAGAATTCTTACATGTACTGCTCTCGTACACCATATTTTCAAAATCCTGTTTTAACACGACAGTTTTTCCATCGACTTTAACTATTTTAAAATTTGCTTTTGGTTTTGGGATAAAGTCGGGTTTCTGAATGCTTCTAAGTTTGAAAGTGGATTCAAGGATGGATTTCTTTGATTCGATGAAGGAGTCCAATTCATTGAATCCAATTCCTTGAGTGTTAGTTTGACCATTTAACTTTTCGTACATATCTTGGGCATCCTTGTATTTCTTTATCAGAAGTTCATTGGTTTGAAGCTTCTGATGAAGAATCTCCCTTTCTTTTTGAAAGAAATCTTTGAGAGCTACTGAGTTAAGTCTCTCTGCCTCAGATTCTTTTAAGGCCTTAGTTTTCTTTTCTAAGTCTTTGGTTACTCGCTTGTTTATTTCCAGAAGTTTTTCTCCCTCTGATTTTTTAAGAGCGGTGATGCAAGTCTTTTCTTTCATCAGATCAGCTTYTTCTTCGGTTAGAAGATCAGTTTCTCTTTTGTAGAAACTGACTTCTTTTTCCTCTTTAAGACTTTCAGATTTTTCAAAATTTAATTTTTCTTTTAATTTCAAAAAGTCCTCTGAAAGTTTTATTACCGTTAACTCTAGCTCAGATGGAGCCGAGTTGGTTTCATTGATAGTAAATCACATACATGATCATCAGTGTCAGAGGCAGATTCTGCATTGGACATGGCCATCAGACAGATGAGTGCTTTGTCTTCTTCAATGGATGAAGAATCAGACACCCAGTTTTCTTTCTCAGCCATCAGGCTTCGCTCTTTAGGATTGTACTTGTATTTATTCTTGTAATAGTCAGCATCCTTTACCAGTCGTCCTCTACATTCTCTGGAAAAATGACCAATTTTTTCGCACCTGAAGCAGCGGAGGTCATTTTTCCTTTCATCTTTGTCCTCTTTCTTCTCCTCTCTTATATCTTCTCTTCTGTCTTCTCTTCCATCTCTTCTGTCTTCCCTCTGATGAAATTTAGATGGCTTCCTTTCATAGGATGGCTGGTACCTTTCCCTCTTGAACTCTCTTCGTTCATAGGGTTTCTTGATGAACTTTTTCTGGAACTGCTTTGTAATCAAAGCCAGAGATTTGGTCAAGGCTTTGATGTCATCATCTGATTCAGATGTTTCATCTTCAGATTCTGATTCCACCACCAGTGCTTTCTTTCCTTTCTTCTTGTGGTCTCTGGTGGAGGTCCTTGAAACGTCTTTTTCTTCAGCTGCTAGAGCCAGGGGTCCACCTATGGACACCTTTTATCGTCATGGAGTGACCAGCTGTCTAAGTCTTGATTTGCTTGAAGGGACATCGACAGCTGTGTCCATTCATCACCGAGACTTTTAAGGAATAAAACATTGTTTTCTTCCTTTGTTCTGGAGATATCATTTCGATGACATTGATTAATCAATGTGTTGAAACGATCGTATGTCTTCTGAATCGGTTCATCAGGAAGTGCCTTGAAGTTGGTGTATTCGTTGAGACATTGGGGTCTACGATTCTTCTTCGTTTTTCCCCTCCTTCCAATTGGCTTGCCAGCTCATCCCATAGTTCCTTGGCTGTGGAACATGCATAAAGGGATTGGAAGATTTCATTGGGTCCGGCCATGATTATCAGTCTTTCGGCCTTCTTGTTGGTCTCAACCCGCTCTATGTCATCTTCATCCCAATTCTTCTCATCCTTGGGCATGTAGTAGGTAGGAATTTCTGCTGTGGTATTTGTTCATGGGACTCTTGGAACAAGAGTCTGTGGAACATAGGGACCCTCCATGACAAATCGCAGAAGATTATTGTCCATCCCTTCAAGATAGTTCACCATCCGTATCCTCCATTGTGGGTACTCTTCTCTTTGAAGAGTTGGAGGTTTGGTGAGAGAACCAACACTATAGGCGGAATTCCAGTTGGCCATTAAGATTTTTAGAAGAGAAAAAAAAATTACGTTTTTAGAGAAGATATTTTATGAAAAGCGTGAATTGAGAGATTTTTTATGATCGTTTGATTGGAAAAACAATCAATTGGCTCTGATACCAATTGTTGATCCCAGATCTCTCAATAACACTAATAATTAAGTTAAGAATAACCAAATTATAGTGTTTGAATGAATAAAATGATGAACACTCAAGAACAATGTATGAACATTCAAAGAATAATCTTGAGTGCCAAATATTTCACTTTATTCCTATAATTATGAAAAACATAAAGCTGTCTCAGATTACAATAGGCCTAACCACCTATTTATACTAGTAATCTAATAAGAAGATAACTATCTAGTGAGACTATTTAGCTAATCTTCTACTAACAGATAAAGCTTATCTAAAACATGGATAAACATTAAACCTAGATAAACTTTGTAGAATCCAGCTGTTGATTGATCATCTCCAGCTGTCTTCCATGAGATATGAGTTCAACCTTTTCTTCAAATCTTCAATGCTTGCCTCTGGTTGAACTGGTGAAGGAAACTCCAAGTGTTAGTATCCAGAGGGGTTGTGAAGATGCACTTTCCATCGCATCTCTGGTCAGTTCATCGACCCTCTGGTTGTTCTTCAGACTTAGTCATTTTTCCTTGAAGTCTTCTATCGGCCTTCTGGTTCTTCATCACTTGTTTGTCTTCACTACTTCATACATAATACTTATGGGATCTAACAAATATGATTGTTAGAATTTTTAGATGCAGATCACTTCTGCTTCTGTTCACGATTGAAGTTAATGAATTTAGACGGATGGGCATTAGCATGTGGAGTTTCCTTGGCAGGATTGACTTTACTCATTTCTTTTTTTTTCTAATTCTAAAGAAGTTTTAGATTTTTTGCACATCTCTATAAAATCAGGATTCATTGGGATTTTTGGTACTTGTGTTTTTATATCCACAATGACTTCTAGTTTTTCATAGTTTATTTCTTCTTCTTTTGATTCTGAAGTTGATGGGTCAGAACTATCTTTTAGGATATCCTAAGATCCTAGTTCCATAGATGAATTCTCCTTAGAACTTTGATCATTCATCAGACTTCCAGAAGTCTCTGGTTCCTTACTCTGATGTTCTGGTCCATTGGTAGCACTTTTTGATGTACTTGTGGATGAGATGACCAGATGCTCTGGTTGAACTATAGAGTTTCCATCGGCCTCTGGTTTGGTTGAAGGATTTGAAGCTTCGTCCGTTACATTATAACCTTTTCTAGTGCTACATTCATAAACCACATTTTTTTAACTCTTGTTTTGAAAATATGGTTCTATTTATTTTTTGGCTCTTTTGAAAGAGGCTGTTGGTTTTGGAGCAAAGTCAGGTTTTCGTATACATCCAAGTTTAAAGTTGGATTCAAGACTGGTTTTCTTGGGTATCAGTCTGACTGTTAAGTTTTTCATAAATGTTTTGTGCGTCTTTGTATTTCTTTTTCAGAAGTTCATTGGATTGAAGCTTCTGATGAAGAATCTCTCTTTCCTTTTGAAAAAAATCCTTTAGAGCCACAAAGTTTAGTCTTTCTGCCACAGAATCCCTCAAAGCCTTTACTTTTCTCTCTAGATCCTTAGAGATCTTCTTGTTCAGATCCATAAGTTTTTCTTCTTCTGATCTCTTAAGAGATTCAGTTCTTGTATTCTTTTTTTCTATTTTTCTATTTCAGCTTTTTCTTCGGTGAGAAGATTAGTTTCTCTTTTGTAGAAACTAACTTCTTTTTTCCTCTTTTAATCTTTCAAAATTTTCAAAAGTGTAATTTTTCTTTCAATTTTTAAAAATCTTTTGAAAGTTTTAAAACTCTTAACTCTAGCTCTGATGGAGTAGAGTTGGTTTCATCGTGGGAAGAATTATGTACCTGGTCATCGGAGTCGGAAGTGGATTCAACATCTGAGGACTTGGCCATGAGGCAAATAAGTGCTTTGTTGTTTCCTTCATCGGATGAAGAATCAGACACTAATTTTCTTTTTCATCCACTGTTAGATATTTATTTCATGAAGTTTAAGTGAGAAGCCTCTTGCTCTGGTCAAGAGGACTTAGTCTAGAAAGCAGCCTGGAATAAGAGCTCGGATGCAGAGGTCGCCAAGACATAGAGATACTCGGACACAGAGATATCTCTCGCATACAGAGCCCGTACCAAGCAAGGAAGATCAAGTCTTAGCGTGTGAAAATCTTAAGGACTTGATGTAGAGCAACAACTCCGGACAAAAAGCCTCTACACTATACATGCAGAGCCTCTGGGTCTCTTTCTCCCCTAGCTTGCGCACAAAGCTTCCAACGCATATCACAAGTGTTCCAATCAGAGACCGACATGTGTACAAAAATGGTTCCAACTTTCAAGGAAAGTGAAACTAATGATTCTGGATGCGTTGATAGAGTTTCAAGCCTAAATTATTGAAGATCCTGTTTTGATGGCATATATAAAGATGTTTCCGCTAAGGAAATAGAGATTTAGGAATTTCCATATTTTGAAAATGCTCCTACTAGACAAAAATCAATACAAGTGATGGAACCTTCTGGGTTTTAGAGCTCAATACACCCAGAGTATGTCTATTTTCTAGACAAAACTCTGTATGGGCTCAAGCAAGTGCCAAGAGCCTGATATGAACGACTCTTGTTCTTTTTAACTTCCAATGGTTTTGAAAAAGGTAAAATTGATACTACTTTGTTTATTAAGAGGTATAAATGTGAGATGCTTCTAATCCAGATCTATGTGGACAATATTATCTTTGGTTCAACAAACCAGAGGCACTGTGACAAGTTCTCTGCATTAATGTAGAGTGAGTTTAAAATAAGCATGATGGGATGATAAGTCCAGAAATCATACAAACATGAAGCAATCTTCAAGAATCATGATGAACATCAAAGATAGAAAGAATATGATCAAAGGATGATTAGATTGAGAGAGAGAGAGAATTACAGCACTAATCTTGATAATTCTGCTAATTACATTTGTTAATGACAATTACAAGGAAATCACTATTTATACTAGGAAATAGTAAAGGCTAAACTATTACAAAGCAATTACACTAAGGAGAAACTTGAATATAACATTAAGCACTAACTTGAACCCAACATTCTTCCCTTTTGGATTCAAGTTTGGACCCTTGTGAATTTTGTTTTG
>NW_020203672.1:0-2388 GCF_001531365.2 Cynara cardunculus var. scolymus | reverse complement strand
TCTTCTAAGTACGGCTCTCGGATTCTTTCACGATCATAACCAGGAAAGTTTGCTCTGATATGAAAAGGAATATAATTMTTCGTGAAGATTTCGGTAGGATCAACAGTTTCTTTTTGAACACTGACTTCTGGTACATCAGGTAAAGCAGCAGTAGTGATTCTGGAATAGTCTGACGATCACCTTGGATGGGAAAAACTGGATCTTCTTCATCTAAATCAGCTTCAAAATCAAAATAAATTCCAGTTGTCTCGTCAATGTTATCAAAATCTTCTCCAAAATCCTGCTCTCCACCCAGAGTAGTAGAGAAAACATTGTTGAATCCTATATTGGCAGACAAGTCCATTAACAACCTTGTTTCTACCGTGGAGTCSGCCGGCTTTTCAACCATTGGCTCGATCCTTGGACTTGTCTCCACATTTTCATCTTCAATAACAACAACCTCAATTATTCTTTCCCGAACTGATTCCGGGGCAGAACCTTCAGCAATTACGTCCTGAGCTAATGACTCTTCACCCATCCTTGCACCTTGTTGAGATGTCTCAGCCAATCTCTGTCTTTTCATCTCCCCCTCAGGACTATCAGGATCATCCTGATCGTCATGTCTTCGTTTAAGAGATGTGGCATGAGACTTGCAAGTTTCTTCAAGTATAGACACCCTTTCAACAAGAGCATCCATTGAGCGTTTCAGATCTTGGGTATGAGATGTGATTAAGTTGCTAACTTTAGAGAAACTAACTTTAATCACATCTTGAAAAGTCAAAAACTCTGAGGCTCTAATAACAGGGTTAGCATCAATTTGTTGGCGTAAGGGACCAACCAAATATGCATCTTCAGCATCTCCACTTTGAGAAGCCATCAACTTTGCATATAGGAGAGATTTCAGCTCATCCACCGATTGTTCTTGTACAGACGGTTCAGTTACAGTTGGTGGTGATGGCACAGATAGTGGCTCTTCTTCGACAACTTCTTTACCCTTCAACAATCTTTTCAAACTAGCAATTTGAGCGTCAAAGTTTTCTTGAACAGCCTTTAGGGCGCCGTCCAGATATTCCCTAGACACAAAGTCAGGTAAGGTAACTCCTGATTCACTTAGAATATCAATTGTAACAACAGTTGAAAAAACTGTTGTGCCTACGTTCAATGCTGGCATGATGTTAGCATTGGTAGGACTTCCGACCTGTCCTCGTGGAATGTCAAAAGACATCACTCCGGTCGTTCCAGCAAGTTCACTAAGAACTGCACTTGGAGCAACATATGCTCCTGACTCATGTGTACCTATGTGTATCGGCTCTAGACTCGAGGTGCACAGAATCGAAATCGTAGGCTGGGGCAGCGGCCTACTTGTTTCAATAACTACATTCTCCGATTGAGAAGTAGTTAGCGTATGAGCTATATCCCCATGTGAAATTGAAACAATTGGTTGTTGAGAACCAACTGAGTGGATAGGAGGGGTGTGCAAATGCATAGCTGGGCTAGCTATGTCTGCTTCAATACTAACATTCAACACATGAATGTCAGTAGTAGATGTGGTTGCTCGGCTAAGTGTTTCGGTTTGGGAAGGAGCTTAATCTTCTTTTTTTGCTCCACTCACACCCTCTCCATTTTCTTTTTCTTCCCTTTCTCTCGATTGTTCTTCATTTTCAACTTCAACTCCCTCATCTTCTCCTTCATTTGATAAATCTTGAAGAATGCGATCATAATCATCGCATTCATCAACATTAAACGATAAAGAACGTAGACTCGGACAAGGTTGCTGAGCTGAATATTCCGGAAAGATCGTAGCAAGATCGTCAACAAATGTTCCAACAGGAATATTTTGAGCATTTGCTCCATCATCATCATCATTATGTTCATCACCAGAATCTACTTGATTATCGGATTCAGTATCTTCCGAGCTTGGGGAAGCTGTGGAAGTTCTGACAGTTAAAGTCCGTTGCTGATCAGAAGCTCCCCCCACCTGTTCACCCCTCTCACTTACATTTTCTCTCGGCACACTTCCCTATTCAGGTACCCCTTGTTCCTGAACTCTCTCTTCTACTTCTATTTCTCTCTCAGCTGAGGCATGGGGTGATCCTTGGGCAAGTTCAACCGGTTCTGGTTGAACTATGGGATCTATCACTCTTCTATAGTCTATGACACACTGAGCATTCTGATCAGCTAGAGCAATCAATTCTAATGGAACTGGCATAATTGAATCCAGATCTTCTACTTCTGTATGCTGCTGAATTCTGGTCATGACAAATGTTGGCCCTTTTTTTGAATTTGATCTGGCCGGGATATCTTCGTTGACATTCATCATGGCCTTTATGAACAGTTGCAAGAATCTCTGAAAAGGCACGAACTTTCTGGCCTTGGACGGAAATCTTTTGGCATTTACAAGCTCAAGTA
>NW_020203671.1:0-17516 GCF_001531365.2 Cynara cardunculus var. scolymus | reverse complement strand
CTGCATATGACTTGTAAGCTCTTGATAACAGAGGACCATCTTCCAGAACCTCTGTGAGAGACAACAGAGGTTCTGTCAATCTTGACTTGTACGATGAAACAACTTCTGTTGTTGGTCCTCTGTTGTCTTCTGTGGAAGCAACCCTTCTGTCAACACTTGCAGAAAACTTTTTCTTACTTTTACATTAAGTAAATATTGGAGCTAACATGCATTGTATCTGAACTTTTCCTTTATAACTCTTTGTGCAGGTCTGCCTTCTTCAGGAACAGCAGGTGTTTCTCTGTAGAATACAGCAGGACCTTCCATCAAAGATTGCATTATCAGATCACCTTCTTTCATCCTCTCAATGAAGTTGAGGAATCTATCCCTCCATTGGTTATAGTCCCCTCTAAACAGCACAGGTGGCTTGGTGTCAGTACTAATAGCCATTGCTTCTCTTGAACTCATTTTCTCAGTTATGTATGATATAGGATCAACTACAGTTCAAAATTTGTATTAAAGAATTAGGATTCAAAAATTATTTCAATTAAATCTGAAACAAGGATTTGCACACATTCAAGACTTAGAAAAATATAAGCATACAAACTTATCTGGATTAGAAATCCGGTCAAGCTTATCCGAATTAGAAGTCCGGACAAAACAGAGTCTTGAATTTCTAACAAAAATAAGTTATCCGGATTAGATATCTGGACAATACAGAGACTTAAATCGAACAATGAATTAACAAATCCGGATGAGAAATCCGGTGAATTTCAACACTTAGTCAATTTTGCAAAAATGAAATACGGACGTAAAAAGTCAACAAGTCTTCTAAGTCCACAAGTCAAAATACGCACAAATCCGCTCAAATTCAAATCGCTTAAATATTCAAACAATTCAAATCGCTCAATACATGAACTAAATCGCTCACTCTATGAACTAAATCGCTCACAACAGGAAAGTCAAAATCCGTTCAACTAACTGTTCAAAAAGTCAAAATACGATCACTCAAATCGCATATAACAGTCCAATTAAATCGTACAATACTACACTTAAATCGCTCAGATCACAACCGGATTATGAATAAATCGCACAACACATCAACAATTTACCAAACGATTTACCTCTAAATCGAATAAGAGACAAGCGATTTACCTCTAAATCGATTAAGATTTACCCGGTTAAACCTAAATTGCACAAAATCAATTCACAAAAATTCACAAGACTTAAATCATTCAGGCTTTAAGCGATTTACACTTAATCCGATCAAGAGTTATACGGATTATAAAAACACAATTTTAAACACTTTTTCACCAAAACATGGCTCAAAACTTGTAAAAATATGAGTTTTTGAAGAACACGAACAGATTTTGAAAACTCAAAAATCAATCAAAAATGGTTCAAATCTTGATTAAAATAAAAAATGATGTGAATCAAAGTTGTTCAGAATGTAAATGCAATTTCAGTAATGTGAATTATATCAATTAAAGATCAAAATCTATGCGATTTAAGCAAAAATTGCGATTCTGGATGAAGAACACCAAGAACAGATCGATAAATCTTCTAAAAATCGTGCAAAATCCTCGATAATTTTGTTTAATCCTCTAAACAAATTACTGCAGATAGCTCTGATACCAATTGAATTGCCCAAATCATACAAGATTAGAAAATAATCTTCAAGATGAAGATTAAGAATACGAGTAGAGAGAATGTTCACCAATCTTTAATGTATTTCTTAAGGGAAAAGATTACAGCACTAAATCAGATTAACTGCAGAACTAATTACAATTACAAGACTAATCAGTATTTATACTAAGGAAAGCATTAAAGCCTAATAACTATTACAAAGCATAATAAAAGGAGAACTTGAATACAACATTAACGCACATACTTGAACCCAACAATGGATTATTCTCTTGTTGAGAACAGTTGTTTTCTCTGAAAAGCTTCGTCAGACATCAATTGGTTATGGCACAAACGACTTTCTCATCTCAACTTCAAGACACTCAGTGAGTTGTCTAGAAATGATCTCGTCACTGCTCTTCCTCAACACATATTTGCAAAGGAATCTCTTTGCTCAGCATGTGAAAAAGGAAAACAGACAAGAGTTAGCTTCAAGCCTAAACAAATCTCTTCAGTGACATCTCCACATAAGTTATTGCACATGGATCTCTTTGGTCCTGTTAACGTACAATCCATAGCTGGAAAGAAATATACACTTGTCATTGTTAATGAGTACTCCAGGTACACTTGGGTCTTCTTTCTCAGATCCAAAGTGAAGCACCTAAAGAAATTATATCGTTCATCAAAAGGATAGAAGTACTTAACAATATTAAGGTACGATCTATCAGAAGTCACCATGGAACTTAATTCAAAAACATTATTATGGATAGCTTCTTTGAGGACAAAGGAATCTCTCACAACTTCTCTTCTGTGAGAACTTCTCAACCAAATGGGGTCGCTGAAATGAGAAATCGAACAATCATTAAGGCTACTCGATCAATGCTCAGCAAATCTCATTTTCTCACTCATTACTGGGCTGAAGCTGTCAATAGTGCTTGTTTCACTCAAAACCATTCGTTGATCGTTAAGAGGTTCAAGAAGACATTTTACGGACTCTTCCATAGCAGAAAGCCTTCTCTTAACTTTCTTCATATTTTTGGTTGGACGTGTTTTATTCTCACCAACAGTGGCCAACTTGAAAAGTTCGATCGCAAAGCTGATGAATGAATCTTTCTTGGATATTCTTCAGTATCTAAAGCCTTCAGAGTATTCAACAAATGTCTGCAGACAATAGAAGAAACTATTCATGTCACATTTGATGAATCTCAATTAGCTAATTCTAAACCCAACAGTAATGATGACGAAGAATTAGGAAACTAGATGTTCTCTCATGTTGGATAACCTGAAGCTTCCTTCAGCAATTAACCCAATGCTGATACTTTAGAAGCTGATGATGATTCACTTATCATTCAAGTTGCAGCTAATAACTGAAGCGAATCTTCTTTTAATATCATTGCAGTGCCCATTAGTTGCATTCCACCCTCTACTTCAAACACTAACCAATCAGTGAATGAAATGCCTTCAGCATCTGAACCTCTATCAGTCGTTGAATCTGAGGCTCCTTTAGCAATTCTACCCATTGTTGAAGAATCTACAGCTGAAGCCTCATCTTATGTTCCTGAACATCAATGCTTATATGACAATCCTCTACCAGCTCAGCGATGGACAAAAGACCATCCTATTTATCAAATTCTTGGTGATCCAAGTGCAGGTATTCAGACTCGACGTGGTGTAGGTAATATCTATCTTTTTGTCAACTTCATTTCTTTAGTTGAACCTAAGAAAATCAATGATGTTATCTCATACCCTAGTTGTGTCATTTCCATGCAAGAAGAGCTCATTGAGTTTGATAGGAACAAAGTCTGGTACCTTGTCCCACGTCCATCTGAAAACACTGTGATGGGAACCAAATGGGTTTATCGCAATAAATTATATAAACAAGGTGTGGTAACCCATAACAAGGCTCCCCTTGTTGCTCATGGTTATAGACAAGAAGAAGGAATCGATTATGACGAAACCTTCACACCARTGGCTAGACTCGAAGCTATTCGACTCTTCCTAGCCTTTGTTGCCCATAAAGACTTTAAAGTCTATCAAATGGATGTAAAGAATGCTTTCCTAAATGGAAAACTCCAAGAGGAAGTTTATGCTGAACAAACTCTAGGTTTTCTTTACCCTAAGTATCCAAACCATGTTTATTGATTGGATAAAGCTCTTTACGAGTTAAAACAGGCTCTTCATGCCTAGTCTGATACCCTCACCTCATTTCTCATCTCTTATAAAAAAAATTTGTGGAAAGATTGACCAGACCTTATTTCTTAGGAAAGTTAAAAGTCATATCATTCTGGTCCAAATTTATGTCGATGATATTATATTGGTTCCATTAATCCCTCTTTGTGTTTTCGGTTTGTTGATCGCATGAAGAAAGAATATCATATGAGTATGATGGAAGAACTAACCTATTTTCTAGGTCTCCAGATCAAGCAAGCCAATAAAGATATATTTATCAGCCAAAGTAAGTATGTCTGAGATATGCTGAAAAAGTTTGATCTATCTAACAGCTCATCTAAGAAAACTCCAATTGCTCCTCCTCTCTCTCTCTCTCTCTCTCAATAAGGATCCAAATGGAAAGCCTGTAAATGTAACTGTTTATAGAGGAATGATTGCCTCCTTGCTGTATCTCACAGCTAGTCAACCAAATATCATGTATTTTACTTGTCTTTGTGCACGATATCAATCTGAACCTAAGGAATCTCATCTGATTGCGGTAAAACGCATATTCAGATAGTTGAAGGAAACTCCTAACTTGGGTCTCGGGTACCCTAAGGGTTCAGGTTTTGACCTAATAGGTTATTCGGATAGTGATTTTGCAGGTTGCAAAATTGATAGGAAAAGCACCACTGAAGGCTGTCAGCTTCTAGGTGGAAAGTTGGTGAGGTAGACGAGTAAAAAGCAAAATTTTGTGTTCACATCAACTGCTGAAGCTGAATACATTGCCGCTGGAAGTTGCTGTGCCTAAGTCCTTTGAATGAAAAACTAGCTCAATGATTATGATCTTCAGTTTTCTAAAATTTATATCTATTGCGATAGCACTAGTGCTATTGCGATTGCAAACAACCCAATTCTTCACTCCAAGACAAAACATATTGAGATCCGATATCATTTTATTAGTGATCATGTTATGAGAGGTAATATTGAATTTCAATTTATTCCCACTGACTACAAACTCACTGACCTTTTTACAAAGCCTCTTGATGAGACAAGATTTAACATCTTGTTAGGAATGAAATTCAGTGTAAAATTGTATTCGTCTTAAAAGTTAATTTTGTCTATAATTGTTTAAAAGTCATTGTGTTTGACTTTTATTAAACTATTTGACTTTTATTAAACTATTTGACTTTGACCTTGTTTAGTTTGTTTGACCCTATAAATAGGGTGATTCTTTGTAATCTTTAAAAAGAGCTCATTTGTTAAAATCATTATACGTTTGAAAGTTTGACTAGATCTGAATCTTGACTTTCTCTCTCTCTACTTCTCTAAGAGTTCTTACATGAATATCATATTCTGCCATTGTTCTTGAAGATTTCAAGTGAAGATTGATTGATAGAGGACATACAATTGGTATCAGAGCAAGTTATGCAAGAAATCATAAGAAGAAATCAACGAATTTGAAGAACTTTTCTGGATTTTTTTTTCTTATGTTCATAGTGTGTTCATCTTGTTCTTAGTTTTTTTTAGAGTTTGATCCAAAATCTTTTCAAATTTTATGTTTTGGTGTTAAAACCGTGATCAAAGTGTGCGTTTTAGAATTGTGAATCTCTGTTATTCACAAGTTTTTATGATTTGATCATTTTTTTTTCGAGTTTTTGATGATTTTGTGTTTTTTTTAAATTTTCGTGTTTTTGTTTTTTTTAATTTCTGTGTTTTTTATCCAAATTTTTTTAATGTTGTTTTGTGTGTTTGTCCAGCCCATATCTGTAGGCCCAACCGGTTTAGTCAGTCAATCCCATTTCATCTCCTTCACAGCCTATATGTTTTAAATCGTTCATCTTATCCGGACATTGCACATCGAAGATTAGCCTAAATCGCACGACTCTGTCCAGTGTAAATTGATCATAGTTTTCTCCGATTTAAGCCTAAATCGCTCAAGGCTTGATCGGATTTGACCTAAATCGCTTGCTTCATTGTCCGATTTCTCATAAATCGCTCAACTCATGTTCATCGGATTAGTAAATCGCTCATTAAATCGCTCAGTGCTATGAATCTGTGTTTAAATCACTCAAGGTCTCGAAATAGTTTTAGCCGGATTTGGTAAATCGTTTGGGTTACCTTAATCGAAGATTTCTGTGTTTGTCTCGAAACCTAAATTGCTGACTGTTCTGTATTTCTGTTTGTGTAAATCGCAAAGGCTGTCCAGATTGTATCTGTAATCTGTGGTTAAGTGTTAAATCGGACATCTTCTTCCCTAGTTTCAATCTAAATCGTAAGTCAGTTTGAGCAGGAGGTAACTTGATGTTTTGGTGAATTGGCTTGATTAAATGATTTAAGATAAATCGCACTCTCTGTTTAAATTCACCAAATCTGTTTTAGTCATTCCAATTCCACTGTCAATGATGGTCAGTGTGTTGTTGGCCTTATCGGGAATGATGTGGATGAACAGCTCTGGTTGAGCATCTAGCTTGCTCTTATCAGTCAAGCTCTCAAAACGAATCTTGTCCAGAGCATCGGAGGTGTTGCTAACAAGCTCACGAAGGAAGATCTCTTTGTTGCTGTAGGAAGTGTTGATAATTAGACTCAACAACTGGTTGATCTCAGCTTGGAAAGCAAACGTCTCTGTTAATTGCAAAGGAATTTGGAGCTGTTTTTCATTAATGTTTGGGTGTCAAATGTGATGAGCAAGTGGTTTGGTGATGCTCAGAAACTTGTTTCAGCTTACAGCCTACAATTATTTTCTTTGATGAGGTTGATAGTTTCCTTGGACAGCTCTGTCTTTATGCAAATGATGGGACTGATATTGTGAGATTTGGAAGTCTTCTGTTCTTGTTGATTCAGACATTGATTTAACAGTCACAGCAAGGCGTATAGTATCAGGGAAGTGGGGATGCAATAATGGACAAGCTTGTGTAGCTCCTGATTATATAATAACAACAACAAAAATTATGCTCCAGTGTTGATAGACTTTATAAAACATCAGTTAGTCAAGTTCTATGGAAAGGATGCTCTGAACTCACTAGATTTGTCTCGAGTTGTGAGTTCCAATCACTTTGCTCGGTTAACAAAGCTCATTAAGGATGATGAATGGTTAAAATCTGGAATTCTAGTTCATTTGATTGGTGTTACAAAATGGGAAGAATGCAGTGCGGTAGCAAAAATCACAGTCAATTCATTAAAATAGTCAGATAAAAGTCCAGCAATCGTTTGTGATTTGCAGCCGTGTGTTCTTCAAGACAACCTGTTTGATTTCACCTTCGTCCTACAAATTCTCAACCAGATTTGATGATTATCGAAACATAGGATGATCGGATTTTGTGTAAATCGTACAGCAAGTTAGCCGGATACAGTCTTACCTCGTGTATCTTTTTGTTTGGACTTGTCCTAATCCGCTCACCATAATCGTTCAAGACCTGGAAAATTGTGTGTTTTGTGTTTTTGGGCTTAGAAAATTGAATTGGGCTAGAATCATTTAATTTGAACTTGGTAAATTGATTTGGACTTGACTCATTTTGGGCTTATAATTGTTGTGATTTTGAATTTTGACTTTTATTTTTTTAGATTTTAATTTTTGGATCACTTTTATCTGTTTTAATCTGTTTTTGTGTGTTTTACTGTTTTTCTCTGTTTTTTGAACTGTTTGAGAATTTTTGAACTATTTTTTCGTCGCGTAAACTGTTTCTTATCAGTTTTAACTGTTTTTAATAGTTGACTGTTTTTACTGATTTTAGACAGTTTTTTTCGTCATTTTTCTGATTTCTCAACAGTTTTTGTGTTTTTTTTGTGTTTTTCTATTTTGTTTTTGCGCTTAACTGTTTTTTTACTTCTTTTATCAGATTTCATAGCATTTGATCTAGTTAATCAACTTTCTGAAATGGCAGCTACATATGAGAGATAGGACAAAGAATTGAGAGAGAGAATTGCTGAATTGGAAAGCAAATATTTTAATTTGTTTGATGAAAATTTTGCGGATAAAGAATTTATCAAAGAGCTACAAAGAGAAAATAAAACCTTGAGAGAAAATTATGAAAAGGTTTTATCAATTAAGGCTAGTGAGTTTGAGAGAAATTTGGACAAAGTAAGAAAAGAATATGAAGAAGAGTTGAAGACTTGGAGTGATGCTAATAAAAAATTATTCAACAAACTTCAAGATCTATAATTTGAGAGGAATTCTTTTGAGAGAGATGATACAAATACTGAGGATTTAACTGATAAATTTGAGAGTGAGTTGAGTGAGTTACAGAAATTACTGAAGTTTGAGAAGGAAAAAGTTCTGAAAGCTGAGAAGAGTTTCAGTTCTGAAAGAATTGAATTTGAAAAGGAAAAGAAGAGAATGTGTGATTCAGAGAAAAGGTTTGGAGCTGAACGCATATCTTATAAGAATAAGATAAACTCTCTAGAGCTGAATGCAAAAATGCTTTTAAAGCAAATATCTGATTTTGAGCAGCTGGTCATCTTGGAATGTGCCAAGCATGATAAGAAGAAGAAAGACATTACAGAAGAGTGTCAGAGCCAAATACAGAAGTTATCTGAAAGCATTGCTCTAAAGCAGAAGACTTTAGACGAAGAGAAGAAGCAATTTGCTCTTGAAAAGAGAAATACTTCAAAGAAGTATACATCTATTGCTAAGGAGCTTGCTAATAAGAAAAAGTGGCTTGACATCGCTTCGGAGAATGATAAGAGCAGCTCAGATACAGAAAAAAAGAGTTAATAAATCAGAAGAGAAAGTTTGAAATGCTTCAGAAGGAGTTAGAAGGTAAACTCCTGGATACTTCAAGTAAATTGTTTGATTTGAAGACAGACCTTGAGACTGAGCTGAAGATGAGAACAGAACTTAAAATTAAGTTTGATTTAGTTACTGCTGAAAGAGATCAACTTTTACAAAAAGTCAAAGACTTTTCGTGTGCACAAAGCTCAATTGGTTCTCCATCACAGTGTAAAACTAGCTTTTATGACTGTTTCAAATCGAACAGTTATTCTAGCAGCCTAAGAACTATTCTCGCTCTTCTAATAAGTATTATCAAGGGTACGTCATTGGATCACTCAATCATTCTTCAAAAGTTAAAAGCATTTGGGTTGAAATGTCCAAATTCACATACAACTGATCATGATCTTCAAGAACATTAAGAATGAGATGAAGAGAGAATAGATCACCAAAATGTCTTTGATTGCTTGAGAGAGAAATTACAGCTCTAATCTCATATTACAGAATTTGCTAATGACTTGCTAATGACAATTACAAAGTAAACTACTATTTATACTAAGGAAAGTTTAAAGCTAATCGATTACAAAGCATGTAAAATATGGAGAACTTGAATACAACAATAACGCACATACTTGAACCCAACATTCTCCCCCTTTGGATTCAAGTTCGAACTCTTGTAAATTGTATTTATAAGTCCGAGGAGTTTCTCCAGCCTCCTTAGAGCGTTCCAGTATTGAATCTTTTCCTCGAGCAGATTTATGACATTAATCAACAAATACTTATCTTTAGAGCTCATTCTTTCCGACTCCGCAGCCCTGTCATTGTTTACCCTCTTCAAGTCAAGTGCCCATCTCACCAGTCTTATTGTACCATCTGAATACTTGTTTAGCTCGCTGAATCTCATAAACTTCTTCACTTGATGCTCAGCAAAGTATATGACTCCGAACTCTTGTTTTTCAAGAATCATGTAAACTGGATAAACATCAATACCTTCTGGGTCTTGATCAGGTCTCTTCAGATTGATGATTCTTTGATTATCTTCAAGACCCATCTGAACATCAATAACCATAGCCAACTTTACATGACTCCGCATATATCTTTTAATTGCATCAAGAGCAACCAGAGCTCCATCTTTCCTGTTGGTCATATTTCGGATCTCATAGTACATATACTCCAAGTCTTCCAAATATAAGTTCGAGAAATCAGCTTCACTAAACCTCCAGATTTTCCCATCTTGTCGAGTCACAGTGAAGACCGGATACCAGACTCTAAGAAGTCTTTGAGCATCTATCTGTTTGACTGTGACAACCTGATGTTTGGTACGAACTTCACTAACAGGCAGACGCTTGGCTTTCAGAAAGTGCTTGTACTCCAAGCGATAATCTTTGGTTTCCCGATGGATACCAAGAATTTTATCACCACTCAGAGCCTTACGATGTCGGAGGAAGATTCCAAAGTAGATGTCTTCAAGGTACAGCTCTTGGATCCTTGCCCTATCATACCCTGGAACATTTGCTCGAATGACAAATGACACATAATTCCTTGTGAAAATCTCTATAGGATCAAAAGGCTCTCTAGGAGCAGGAATATCAGATGCATCAGCTACAGCTGCAGTGGAGGATTCTGGCACTGTCTGACGGTCACCTTGAAACGGGAATATTGGGTCTTCCTCATTGATATCTGCTTCAAAGTCAAAGTATATCCCAGTTGACTCGTCAATGTTCACAATATCCTCTCTACCCAACACAGTAGTAAATACGTCATTAAATCCAACATTGGCATACAAGTCCAATAACAACCTTGTTCCTACTGTGGAGTCCGCCGGCTTTTCAACCATTGGCTCGATCGTAGGACTTGTCTCCATTTCTTCCTCATCTTCTACAATAATTTCCTCGATGATTCTTTCCCGTGTAGACTCCGGGACAGAACTTTCAGCATTTACATCTTGAGTAGCTGGCTCACTTTCAACCCTTGTAGCTTGATCAGACGTCTCAACCACCCTCTGTCTCTTCCTCTCCCCCTCATGATGATCTGGATCTTCCGGGTCATCATGCGTTCTTTTGTGTGAGGTGGCCTGAGATCTGCACCTCTCTTCTAGAATAGATACCCGTTCAAATAGGGCATCCATTGAGCTTTTAAGATCTTGGGTGTTTAATGTGATTAACTTGCTAACTTTGGTGAAGCTAGAAGCAACCACATCTTGAAAGGCCAAAAACTCTGAGGCTCGAACGGGAGGGTTATCATCAAATTGTTGTCTCAAGAGTCCAACCAAGTCTGCATCTTCAGCATCCGAATTTTGTGATGCCATCAACTTAGCATACAACAGCGATTTGAGTTCATCCACCGTTTGCTCTTGTACCCTCGGAGGCTCAGGTACAGGCGGTGGTGATGGCGCAGATAGTTGCTCTTCCTCGACTTGCTCTTTCCCCTTCAAAAGTCTTTTAAGACTTGCAATCTATGCATCCGTGTTGTCTTGAACAGCCTTTAGGCCGCCGTTCAGATACTCCCTTGACACAAAGTCTGGTAAACTAACACCTGGATCACTTAGATTACCAGTTGAAACAACAGTTGGGTCAACTGTTGTGCCTACATTCAGTGTTGGCATATTGATAGCACTGGTAAGACTTCCGACCGGTCCTTGTGAAATGTCAATCGACACCGCTCTGGTTGTTCCGGCAAGTTCACTAAGAACTGCAACTGGAGCAACAGATGCTCACGACTCCTGTGTACCTATGTGTATCGGCTCTAGACTCGATGTGCACAGAATTGAAGTCGTAGGCTGGGGCAGCGGCCTACTTGTTTCAATAACTATGTTCTCCAAATGAGAAGTAGTTAGCATATGTGCTACATCCCCGTGTTAAAGTGAAACAACTGGTTGTTGAGAACTAGTTGAGTAGTCAGGTAGGGTGTGCAAATACATAGTTGAGCTAGCTATGTCTTGTTCAATACCAACATTCAACGAATGAATGCCGATAGTAGATGTGGGTGCCCGGCTATGTGTATCGGCTAGATAAGGAGCTTGATTTTTATTTTGTGCTTCACTCACACCCTCACCATATTCTTCTTCATCCCCTTTCACTCATCCTCTCATCATTTTCGACTGCTTCCCCCTCATCCCCTTCTCCGATTGAAACTCCTTGTAAAATACGATCATACTCGTCATATGTAGCACCATAGTCATCAACATCGAATGATAAGGAATGTAGACTTGGATAAGTCTGTTGAGCATGAAATTCTAGAAAGATCTCATTAATATTGTCAACCAATGCTCCTACTAAAATATTATGTGAAGGAATTGTTTGAACATGGTCGTCAGCACCATCATCATCATTATTATCATCATCCTCATCATTATCACCAAGAGCTGCCTGATTGTTGGTTTTAGTATCTTCCGAACTTGATGAAGTTGTGGAAGTACTATCAAATGAAGTACTTTGCTGATTAGACTCTCCCCAGTCCTGTTCATCCCTCTCTATTTCATTTTCCCTCAGTACATTGCCCTATTCAGGTAACCCGTGTTCCTGAACTCTCTCATCTATATCTAACACCTCTCTCTCAGCTAAGGCATGGGGTGATCCCGGGGTAAGTTCAACCGGTTCTGGTTGAACTATAGGATCTATAACTCTCCTATAGTCTATCACACATTGAGTAGTCTGATCAGCCAAGGAAAAAAGCTCTGGTGGAATCTCCATTATAGAATCCAAGTCTTCAACTTCGGTATGCTGTTGAATTCTAGACATGACGAATGTCGGCCCCATTTCACCATTGGATCTGGCCGGGATATCTTCATTCGCATTCATCATCGCCTTTATGAATAGTTGTAGAAATTGTTCATATCCTCTTGAGCCTGGTCCGGGAAGAAGTAGAATCCTTCTTAATCGTTTTAATGTCAGACGGCTGACGTATTCATCCACTGCTCCTTCAAAATAAAATGTGTCGCCGTCTTTAGCCAGTGTAAGGGTACTCTAAAATTGTTGTAAATACACCATTATAACAGGTGTATTGGCTGAAAGGGAGTAAGCAATGGGGTGTCCTCTCAGGATTTCAGGGATTATTTGATATTCGGCTGACATGTCAAAATTGAAAAAATGGTTATTTGGTTTTATGTCGAGATATTCGCATTGAGGGAACAGTGTTTCAGAAGGTATGGGCTCGTTTATGGGTTGAGGAGGGTTTTGGATGTTGTCAGATCTGACCGAGGGAATATGAGATTCCTCGTCAGACTGATGATATATTTCCTCCATTTACCTGTAAAAAATCTAAACATATTAGAATCCATATTATTCAAGCAATTCAAATACTAAAAGTAAAAAAAAATTAAGACTAAAAAATTGAAATCAAAAGAAAATTGAATTAAAAAAATACTAAAAAAATTTTTGTAAAAAAAATCTACACTAACACTAAAAAAATATTAACTAAAAAAGAAGACTAAACTAAACATCAAAAAAAATTAACACATCAAAAAAAATCTAAGAGAAAAAAATTTAAAAAATGAAATAAAAAATAAAACTACAAAAAATACCAAAAACAAAAAGGTAACCGGATTTCAAATCCGGTAAACAAAGAAGAAAAAAAAATTCTAAGTCAAAACCTCTAATCCGGACAACACTAACCGGATTAAGGTTGATCGGAGTAAACTCTGATCACCTTCTCCGGTGAGAAATCCGGTCAAGAAATCAAAAACTCTAAAAATTACTAAAAATTAAAAACTTAAACTAAAGCTATCCTAAACCAGCCAAAAAGAATAAAAAATTAACAAAAAAGCTTGATTTATTCGAATCGAATAATTGATTAACCTGTTTTTTGGTTATTAAACATTTTATGGTTCAATTCATACTCAGATTTATTCGATTCAATATTAAATGATTATAGAGGTCCAAACAGTTCATATAAGTTCAACATATCGATATGGTCAAGGAATTATAGTCGAAGAGATCAAACAAAATGTAAACCTTAATAAGAAGTGGGATGAAACAGAGTGGAGATTCGATGAACTTGAGCGATTAACAAGGTAGAACAGTCGGAGACGAAGATGAATAGTAATGGGAGTAAAAAGTGAAAAGTAAAAATCAATCGATTATTTATAGTCAAAGTCAAAACCCGTTCAAATTCTAAACCGCTCAAGGCTTATCCGGATTAGAATAAATTGGTCAAGAGGTGCCCGATTTATGGAATAAGAATCAACTAAGTGTTAATCCGGACAATAAATCACTCAAAGCATAGGCGATTTAGAAGAACACCAGTCAAGACTCGTCCGGTTTAAAAATAAACCGCTCAAGAGTCAATCGATTTAGAGACAAATCGCTCAAACAAAGGAATAAATCGCTCAAGAGATGAACGATTTAAGGACTTGAAAAAACAATTGAGACAAGCGATTTAGAAATCCGATCAAAACAAGTGGGCGATTTACAAATCCGCTCAATCCCTTGTAAACATATCTAACCTTATCCGGATAAGAGTTTATCATATAGCCTTTTGTCCGGATTAGTCTAAATCGAACAAGTGTTGTCCGGATTTGCAATAAATCGGACAAGTGTTGTACGGATTAGACTAAATCGGCCAAACACTTATATTTTTAAACTCTACATCTTTCAAAAATTAGATAATGTTTAAAATACTTGTCAGAAAAATATAAACTGTTAGTTGAATACAGATAAAATTCACTCCCCCTCAAAATATGATAAGATATTCAAAAACAGATAAACATCCACACTCCCCCTCAAATATAGATCCCCACGATCAAGAAATTTAAAATCAGATAGAAAAATTGAAACACTGATTTGTATTAAAAAATACAGATATTTGACCAATTGAATTTGAATTAAATACAATTCAATAAATTGAACTGTTTTTAATAAAAATTCAAATTTTCAAATTTAACATACCTAACTTAGATACAAGAAAGCTTAAACGTTTTTCATCTAAAGCTTTCGTAAATAAGTCAGCTAATTGAAATTATGTATTTACAAAATACAATTCAATGGTTCCTTTTTCTACATGATCTTTAATAAAATGATATTGGATATCTATATGTTTGGTTTTAGTGTGTTGAACAGGATTACAAGAAATAACAATAGCGCTTTTGGAATCACAGTAAATGGGAATTTTATTAAAATAGAACCCGTAGCCTCTGAGCTGTGTCTACGTCCATAACACTTGAGAACAGCAGCTTGCAGCAGCTACATATTCTGCTTCGGCAGTTGCAATGGATATGCAGTTCTGTTTCTTTTATGCCCAGCTGACTAGCTTATCTCCCAAAAACTGTAGATGTCCTGATGTACTTTTCCTATCCAACATACAGCTTGCATAGTCTGCATCTGAATAAGCTGTCAGTTCAAAACTAGTACCCTTGGGATACCAGAGTCCAAGATTAGCAGTCCCTTTGAGATATCAGACAATGCATTTAACGGCACTTAGATGGGACTCCTTTGGATTAGACGGATATCTGGCACAAAGATGTGTTGAAAACATTATATCAGGTCTACAAGACGTCAAATACATTAAAGAATCTATCATGCCTCGATATGTTTTCTGATCAACAGCTTTTCTAGAAGGATCAGCATGGATTTTCGTTCCATGAGCCATGGGTGTTTTGATAGATGAACAGTTTTCCATATTAAAAAAATTTAGAATATCTAAAATATATTTTGTTTGACAAATAAAGATACCCGCAGATAATTGTTTTACTTGAAGACCTAAAAAGAAGTTCATCTCACCYAYCATACTCATTTTAAAACGGGAAACCATCAAGGCAGAAAAGTTTTTGCAGTATTTGGGGTTTGTAGATCCAAATATTATGTCGTCTACATAAATTTGTATCAAAATAATATCAGACTTTTCCTTTGTAATGAAAAGGGTTGTGTCAATATTACCTTTCGAGAAGCCTGACTTTACCAGAAATTCTGATAAAATGTCATACCAGGCTCTCAGAGCTTGTTTAAGACCGTAAAGAGCTCGGTCAAGGATGTAGACATGATCCAGCTTTGACTGATCAACAAAACCCTCCGGTTGTGCAACGTTGACTTCCTCCTTGAGACGACCATACAAAAATGTTGTCTTGACATCCATTTGGTACACCGTGAAGTTTTTGTGTGCCGCGTACGCCAGAAACATTCGTATTGCTTCAATCCTTGCAACCGGGGCAGAAGTTTCGTCGTAGTCAACACCTTCTTGTTGATTATATCCTTTAGCCACGAGTCAGGCCTTATTTCTGACCACAACACCATCTTCGTCCTTTTTATTTTTGAATACCCATTTTGTACCGATAATTGTCTTGTTGTTGGGACGTGGAACCAATCTCCAGAATTTGAGTGCTTCGAACTAGTTTAGCTCTTCTTGCATGGCTAGTATCCAATCCGGATCAGCTAAGGCTTCGGATACCTTAGTCGACTCAATATTACTCAAGAACGTGGAGTATAAACACTCATTAGTCGTCGCATACCGTGTACGAATGGGTGCTGAAGGATCACCAATTACTTGATGTATTGGGTGATTTCGGGTCCACTTCTTGCTATGAGGTAGGGGAATGTAGGAGCTTTGATCAGAGTTTTGATCAATGTAAGTACTTGGGAAGTTTATAGGAATAGGTTCAGGTGAAGGTTCAATATTATTAACTGGAATAGGTTGAATATCTAGTTGAGGTAGATTATTTTCGTCTTCTTCAACCGATACCTCTTGCACTTCAGAATTTTTACCCTTTTCACGCTGAACGGGAATGTTCGGATTTTCCATCTCTATTTCTTCATCCACCACTTCCGTTTTCTCTTGTGTTTCAGTTACTTGCACATCGGGAGATGGACCAGATAACTGTTGTTCACTTGGAATATCCCTGGACAAAACATTAGACTGATTAGATTTGTTTTCAAAATATTCTTCATAAAAGTTTTCAAATAAAGAATCTAAATCAGCTTTATCAGAATTAGACGACTCAGGTTGATCAGCTTTCTGCATAGTATTAATTATCAGCCCGGGTCCTGAACTGAATTGTTCAGAAGCCACATCAATGACTTCATCAAAGGATATGTTCACGTTTTCATTAATGATTTGTGTCCTTTTATTGTAGACCCTATACGCAGCAGATGTCTTTGAGTAGCCAACAAAGACCGCTTCATCAGCTTTAGCATCGAACTTCCCTCTGTCCTCTTTRTCATTTAAAATGGAACATCTGCAACCAAAAACTCGGAAGAACTTGATATTAGGTATTCTTTTATTTATTATTTCATATGGAGTTTTACCAAACCTTTTGTTTACTAGTGAGCGGTTCTGGGTAAAACAAGCAGTCGCCACTGCTTCAGCCCATAAAAATAATGGAAGTTTGGAGCATGTAAGTAATGTCCGCGCCGCTTCCACCAACGTTCTATTCTTTTGATCAATGACACCATTCTGTTGCGGTGTCCGGGCTGCTGAAAATGTATGTAAAATACCGATGTATTCGAGAAATGAACCGAGTGTGTTGTTCTTGAATTCAGTTCTGTTGTCAGTTCTGATTTTCTGAACTTGAAGTTGCAGATTATTTTGGACTGTCTTCAAGAATGAAATAATCGTCTCGGCCGGTTCATCCTTTGTCCGCAGAAAATGAACCCAGGTATATCTAGAATAGTCATCGACTATGACCAGCACATACTTCTTACCGTTTATGCTTTGGACTCGCATAGGACCGCAGAGATCCATATGGAGTAAGTGTAGAGGACGTTCGGTATTGAACTCTGTCTTCAGGTTGTGTGAAGCTTTCTTCAGTTTGCTCATCTCGCATGCGCCGCATACGTGGTCTTTATGAAACTTCAGGTCTGGGATTCATTTAACCAAGTTGTCACAAACCAACTTGTTGAGATACTTGAAATTTAAGTGTGAAAGTCGCCAATGCCATAGCAGATTCTGCTTCAAGGATGCCTTGGATATCAAGCAGACGTCAATATTCACTTGTGTATTGGATAGGTCAATCGTGTAGAGATTTGATCTTCTGATTCCAGCTAAAAGCTCCTTACCATCAGTAGTTCGGATGCTGCATTGGTTAGCTTTTAAAACAGACTTCTAAATTTTTATCACAAAATTGACCTAT
>NW_020203670.1:17205-19265 GCF_001531365.2 Cynara cardunculus var. scolymus | reverse complement strand
CCCCTCTTTCCCTTATACACATCCTCATCACTCCACACACCTCATACATTCCTATCACACACACACACACACACACATATATATATATAGATATATATATATATATATACTTGTTCCAAAAATCTTAAATCAAAACTTGAAACCTGAATATTACAACATTCCCTCCTTAAAAGAATTCCGTCCCAGAATTCCATTTAAACAAAAAGGTAGGGATATTTCATCTACATATCAGACTCTGATTCCCAAGTGACCTCTGGTCCTTTATGATAACGCCACTGAACCTTTACTAACTCAACCTCTTTGTTTCGTAATTTCTTCACCATGTAGTCAGTAATTTGTTCAGGGGTTTCTTCATAACATAACTTTTTATCTACCTTAATTTCAGGTAACTGCACTGCTACATCCGGGTTTATTAGACACTTCCTTAAATTTGACACATGAAACGTGTCATGGATCCCACTTAACTCTAAAGGAAGTTATAACTTATAAGCCACTTCCCCAACTCTTCCAGTGATAAGGAATGGTCCAACATATCTTGGACTTAATTTCCCTCTTTTTCCAAAACGTACCATTCCTTTCCGAGGTGATACTTTCAACATCACTCTATCACCCACTTGAAACTCAATCGGTTTCCGACGTTTATCTGCATAACTTCTTTGTCTATCTTGTGCCGCTTTCATTCGTTCTCGTACTACTCCAATTTTATCTGTAGTTTGCTGAACTAACTCAGGCCCAGCTAACTGTTTTTCACCTATTTCATTCCAGCACAAAGGGGTTCGACATTTTCGTCCGTACAGTACCTCGAAATGTGCTGCTTGAATACTTGAATGGTAGCTATTGTTGTACGCAAATTCCACCAAAGCCAAATGACTATCYCATGATCCTCCGAAATCAATGAAACATGCTCTCAGCATATCTTCTAAAGTTTGGATAGTTCGTTCACTTTGTCCATCAGTCTGAGGGTGATAAGCTGTACTTAGCTTAATTTACAAACCCATTTCTCTTTGGAAACTCTTCCAAAACATGGATGTGAACCGACTATCCCTATCAGAAACAATTGATAGAGGAATACCATGTCGTGTTACTACCTCATGAATGTATAATTTTGCTAATCTCTCCATCGAATATGATTCTTTCATAGGTAAGAAATGTGCAGATTTGGATAACCGATCTACTATCACCCATATAGCATCATAACTTTCGATGTTCTCGACAATTTGGTTATGAAATCCCTAGTGATATGATCCTACTTCCACACCGGAATTTCTAAAGATTGTAATTTACCATCAGGACGCTGGTGTTCAATCTTTAACTGAAGACATGTCAGGCATTGCTCAACATGATTAGCAATATCTTTCTTCATACCTGGCCACCAATAATGTTGTTTCAAATCCCGATACATTTTATTTGTACATAGATGTATTGCAAAACGTGACTTATGAGCCTCACCCAAAATACGTTTCCTGAGATCACCATAGAATGGTACCCAAATTCTGTTCTGGAACTTCCAAAACTCTCTATCATCTTTTACAAATTCAGATATCAATCCACCTATTCTTTCTTGTTTAACTTTATCCTCCTTTATTGCCTCACGCTGAAATTCTCGTAATTCTTCTTGAATACTGGATAACAACTCAATTCGTAAAGCTATAACTTTGATAGTTCCACTTTTCTCTTGTCGGCTTAACGCATCAGCTACTACATTTGCCTTTCCTGGATGATACAAAATTTCACAATCATAATCACTTACCAATTCTAACCATCTTCTCTGACGCATATTAAGATCTTTATGATGAAACAGATGTTGCAAGCTCTTATGATTTGTGAAGATTTGACATTTCGTTCCATACAAATAGTGTCTCCATATCTTCAAAGCAAACACTACTGCCGCTAATTCCATATCATGAGTAGGATATTGCCTTTCATGATCTTTTAATTGTCTAGAAACATAAGCTATTACCTTTCCACGTTGCATTAATACACAACCCAAACCCATCTTTGATGCGTCACTATATACCATAAAATCTTCCACTCCATCTGGCAAAGATAGAATTGGTGCA
>NW_020203670.1:7710-15590 GCF_001531365.2 Cynara cardunculus var. scolymus | reverse complement strand
ACATGTTGAGATGAATTACAAGTAAAACACCTCCGCGTCATCCGACAGTCTCGGGCTATATGTCCAGGTTCCTGACATTTAAAGCATACTCGAGATTCTGTATTGCAATTTCCCTGATGTATCTTATGACATTGGGTGCACGCCCTATCAGCAAACCTTAAGACAGGTCGATTCAAATTTTCCATAAACCTCGGTCTACGGAAATCTGTTACTGTAGCTTCCCCCTTTCTTTTCTCTCCAACCTTTTCTTGTGGTTATCGGTTAATGTCTTGTTCTAGAATTTCAGCTGCATCAACTGCCGCTTGAAATGTTGTCGGATTCTTGGATATTACATATTTCCGAATATTCGACTCCAATCCCCAGATATATTTTCTCACCCTACTGTTTTCAGATATTATATAGGCTTCAGTGAACCTAGATTGTTCCATGAAAACTTCTGTATACTGGCGGACTGACATGTTTCCTTGCTCAAGACGAAGGAAATCATCTTCCAACTTTCTTACTGCAGCTTCAGGACAATACTGCATTTTAAACTTAACCCCAATTTCTTCCCAAATCATGGTTTTCAGAATATTCAGATCTGAACTAGACAGAACTTCCCACCAGTATAAAGCACTTGATCTCAGACGAGATACAACAAACATAACTTTATCCTCTTCTGCACTTTTACTGATTTGCCAGCTCAACTCTATCTCCTTAAGCCAACACATAGCTTTAACAGGATCACATTCACCAGAAAACTTGGGAGGTTTACAAGAAAGAAACATTTTGATATCTCCTTCTTTTTGTACTGAGGATGAAGTAAAGGGGTATAGATGTACCAGTTACCGGTGTACTAGCTCCAGCTTCCTCCTGATAATCGGGATTTCTTACCACTTCTGGATTATTTTGGGTTGTACGCCCCAACAAACTCACCAAACTTTCTTGGAACTTTCCCAACTCTGCTGCCAACATTTCTTGGGTAATAAACCTGGGATCAGGAACATTATGTCCATCCCTTGCCCTTCTTCTTCCGTGACCAGACATTGAACTTTCTTGAGCCGACAGTTCCTGTTCTTGTCTAGTACTTCTACCTCTTCCTCGACCCCTGCTACGACTTCCCATTTCTATTGTCATCACATTTTTCGGGTCCTCTCCATGTGTTACGTTTCTTCTTCCCCGACCTCTTCCATAACCAGTAGAGGTCCTTTCTGATTGATTGAGATTATCTGCCAATTCTCAGTATATGACTTTTTCTGTCCATTCAAACACACATGATTATTCTCATAATCATAATATAATAATACATTTATCCTCATGTCTAYTCATAACTCAGATTATATCAGTCATATAATCTATCTTTCTCATAATAGGTTCAGCTATAACATATTCCCGTATTCATAGACCCAGTGAAACCTATTATCATAACTTTCCACACCTCTAGTTTAAGTCTAACTATTTCGCAAATACCCAGATCCCTTAAACTAAGGCTCTGATACCAACTATAAAAACCCACATATTCCATGTACAGATAATTTACATCATCATAATCATAACACAAACTGTAACATCGTTTACAAAATACAGATTAACAATTTTTTTCTTAAAATACATTTATGAGTACTAAATGTCATTCATTCTGAACTTTTCTCTTGCCTTTATCTTGCATGGTATGATGACCTGTAAAACAGGTTAGTCCAATAACTGAGCATTAGACCAAAAAGGTCTAGTGAGTGTATAAATCTCAAACAAACAACCTACTTTCCAAACAATCAGTTCAGAATCAAACCTGTTCAGACACATAAACTTATTTATGTCTCTCGCGGTTACACCGCCATTACATCTCTCTCTCGCGGTTACACCACCATTACATCTCTCCCGCGGTTACACCGCCATTACATCTCTCCCGCGGTTACACCGCCATTACATCTCTCCCGCGGTTACACCGCCATTACATCTCTCTCTCTCATGGTTATACTGCCATTACCTCTCTCTCACGGTTACACCACCATTACATCTCTCTCGCGGTTACACAGCCATTTCATCTCTCTCGCGGTTACACCGCCATTTCATCTCTCGCAGTTACACCACCATTACATCTCTCTTGCGGTTACACCGCCATGACATCTCTAAAAATATTTCAACATATTAGCCAAATTTGAAGTCCAGTCAGCCTTGTCCGAATATTAAATCCGGACAAACACTTGGAATATCAAAAGGGTTATATCATCTCCGGTCAACAATCTGGATTACACCTTGTAGAAGCTTTGTCTGGTTAACACTTAGGATTAAGTCAATATCTTTTTCCGGATAACTAGTCCGGACAATACCCCGCTCACAACTTAACCGATTTAAAGCAATCCGGACAATACATCGCCCAACCTTTGACCGATTTAGAACAATCCTGTCAATACATCGCCCAACCCTTGACCAATTGAAAACAATCCGGTCAATACATCACCCAACCTTTGACCGGTTTAGATGTGATCCGGTCATCTGTTGACCGGTTTAAGGAGCACTCCGGACACTCTTTGTCCGGTTTAACACTTAACTAAATATTTATGAAATACAGTTATAAATAGTAGATTCTAACAATAAAAGATGTAATAACCAATACTTCAAAGCAATATACACTCACCTTAAACAAAGAATCCTGATTCTGAATTCTCTTTTTCTTTTTGTGCCAATCCGTAATCACCAAGAAATCTTTCCTATTATAGAAAATGTGTAAAACCTTTCATCTAACTCAACTTTCTATATATATAGCACTAAGGGAATGTGGTGGGCGGCACAACCAGCCGACCTCCCCCTTTTTCTTTTTAAAATTAAATCTCAAAATTTTCACATAAACAACACACACACACACACACACACATATATATATATATATATGTGTGTGTGTGTGTGTGTGTGTTAAAGAAAATCTTAAATCAAAACCTGAAACCCGAATATTACAACTCGACTCAAACTAGGTCACAATTAGTCTTTTTAGACCCAAATGGGTTTAATAGGCGCAGTTATCCATAACTAGTTTAATTGGGACAAAATGACACTAAATGGGCCATATTTGGTTTGTTCAGACCTTAATGGTTGTTATAACCAGGATTGAGACAACCTGGGTTGAGGTAATTTATACTAGTTTATTATGTGGATTATGTGAAATATGCATATCTAAGTAGAAATGCATGAACTATATATGTGAACATGATATTGTGCATTCATATATGTGAAAAGATGGCTTGATATGTATGTGATATATACATATATGCATGTGGTGTGAAGCATACATGAGGTGGTGCATATTTGTGATAAGTTATTCTGGTGGAAACATTATTATAATGTTTAAAAACTTATACTTTCATGGTTAAGAAATCATGAATTTTATAATGAAAAACCCACCACCCAAGATTATTTCTATTGGTTAAAGCTTTCACCGCCTATGAGTTTTATAATTAAAGTAATCTCCACCGCCATGGTGAGAGTATATAAAGAAATAAAAAGATAAGATTCTATCTTATCATTTCATTTGAAGAWAAATCTGTTGAAAGAGAAAAAGAGTATTGTGGCGGTGAGAAATGTTCTTGAACAAATGTTTTGTTCAAAGCTGTTTGAAGAGCTTGTGATTTGTTGTGTGTTTTAAAACTGCAGAAACTGTGATTATTAAGGTGAGTTTTTAAACTATCGTTGATTATAAACTGTGAGTTTTTTAAAATACTGTTGATTATACACTGTGAGTTTTTGATGATTAAAACCTTTATATATTTTGTTATATAAACTACTGGGTCTTTATATTGGTTTTGAAGAGAAGATGGTCAAACTATTTTGATAGTTTAAAGGTGTTATTGTTATATATTTGAATATTAAAAAAAACTGTGTTGGGAAGGATAAAGAAGGGATTGCTTCTTTAAAACAGTTTTGGGAATGATATCCTGTTTTGAGGATTTAAAAAAAGATATGATGTTTTGGAAATCATTGAAATAATAGATTGTTCTTGAGTTTGAAAGGTTTTGATGATAAAACTGTTGATTGAAAACTATAGAGAATATTCTTTCGAGACCATTATGATTTTGATCTGTCTTCATTTGAAATTAATCTTTAGATTTTATGGATAAAACTATGAATGAGGATTCGATAAGATGGTTGTGACTGCGGTCCTTCATTCGAACTAGTTCATAGATTTTGAAGAAAAAATAAGGGTGGCATATCAAGGAGAGGTGTCTTTTGGAATAAGGGTRGCATATCAAGGAGAKGTGTCTTTTGGAATAAGGGTGGCATATCAAGGAGAGGTGTCTTTTGGAATAAGGGTGACACATTAAGAAGAGGTGTCTTTTGAATATAAAGGTGGCAATTATGTGTGAATATTATAGCTCTTACTATTATGACTTTTAAGACTACAATAGATTTGAGTTCTTGCTTCTTTGTGATTTGAGAACTCAAAGATATTGTTCTTATTAGAAATAATAGTATTGATGTTATTGAGAAGGGGAAAATTTGGCCTATGGCCATTGATATTGGTTAAAAGCGTTTTGGAACAGAATGGTTATTTTTATGAGGAATCATAGGGGCTCTGGTTGTTCCTTGTAAGGAACTAGAGGAGCTCTAGTTGGTCCTCATTATTGGACCAGAGGATTCTGGTTATTGATTTTGAGAATGAGCAAGTTTTTACTAAATGTACTAATTGGACCAGAGGCTCTGTATCTATTAATAAGAGCGTCTATGTCAAAATCATATTTTTAGAAGTTTTAAGAAAAGGATTTTATACTTAGAATCTTTTTACAAAAAACAGACCAGAGAGGCTCTGATTGGCTTACACGTCGAACCAGAAGCTCTGGTTAGTACAACCAGAGGCCCTGGTCGAGGAACCAGAAGCTCTGGAAGAGAAACCAGAGGGGCTCTGGTCGAGGAACCAGAAGCTCTGGAAGAGAGACTAGAGGGGTTCTGGTCCTAGTTATTGAAATATATTCTATGTGTGGCTTGGAACAAGAGGCTCGATGGACCAAAACAGAATCTGATTTTTATTCTGCATGTTGTGAAATGATTATTTGATAAATGTTTTGGTGATCTTCACCCTGCATCACATAAAAGGGGACCACACTAGACATTCATGTCTAACCCTCATTTCGTGTTTTCAAAATATGTGTGCAGGTAATGATAATAAAGGAAAAAACATTATGTGAATTACTTCCCTATGTGCTTAGCTGTTTTGGAAGCATAGATGATAGGATGCAAGAACATGTACTTTTGAAATTTTGGGTTGCGTATTTTACATTATAGACTCTTGTATCAAGGACCTATGGCAGGGAAAACATGTATTCTATATATGAAATATGTGTCATATGCAATGTATGGATTTGGGGGTGTTACAATGGTTATCATGTGCTTATTTCTCCTATTGAGTCTAATTGWGCCATAATGGTACTAAATGGTTAAAAATTAGTATAATCAGACGTTAATGTGAGTAATTGAGGAAGAATGGGTATTAGCAATCCTTAATGGGTCCAAATGGGGGTAGTGGATATAATGGACATAATTCTCGTTAAAAAGTCCAATTGAGTTAAAATGACACCAACTAGGTCATCAGAATCAGTCCCACTAGACCCTGATGGGTTTAATGGGCCCATTTCTTCGTAACGAGTCTAATTGGGTCAAAATGACACTAAATGGGTCATAGTTAGTGCAACTACATGTTAATATGACTAATTGAGGTAGAATGGGTCGTAAGTGTCCTCAATGGGTCCATCTACACTTATTGGGATTTTGGTTCGTATTTGGTATAATCGAGTCATTTGGGTCAAAATGACGATGAATGTATCATAAAATAGTCTGATTAGACCCAATTAGGTTAATAGGGCTCATTTATCCTTAAGGATTCTAATTGGCTCAAAATGACACTAATTGGTTCATATTTAGTTTGATCAGACTTAATGGGTACAATGTGCTTAGTTCGTCATAATTAGTCTGTTCAGACATAAATTGGAGTGATTGAGGGTCCATTTGGTGTTAGTGGATATAATTGGCCTATTTCTCCTTAATAAGTCCAATTGGGTCAACTCGACTCAAACTAGGTCACAATTAGTCTTTTTAGACCCAAATGGGTTTAATGGGCCCAAATATCCATAACTAGTGTAAATGGGACAAAATGACACTAAATGGGCCATATTTGGTTTGTTCAGACCATAATGGTTATCATGTGCTTATTTCTCCTATTGAGCCTAATTGAGCCATAATGGTACTAAAGGGTTAAAAATTAGTATAATTAAACGTTAATGTGAGTAATTGAGGAAGAATGGGTCTTAGCGGTCCTTAATGGGTCCAAATGGTGGTAGTGGATATAATGGGAATAATTCTCTTTAAAAAGTCTAATTGAGTCAAAACGACACCAACTAGGTCATCATAATCAGTCCCACTAGACCCTGATGGGTTTAATGGGCCCATTTATTTGTAACGAGTCTAATTGGGTCAAAATTACACTAAATGGGTCATAGTTAGTGCAACTACATGTTAATACGACTAATTGAGGTAGAATGGGTCTTAATTGTTCTTAATGGGTCCATCTACACTTATGGGGATTTTTGTTTGTATTTGGTATAATCGAGTCATTTGGGTCAAAATGACAATCAATGTATCATAAAATAGTCTAATTAGACCCTATTAGGTTAATAGGGCTCATTTATCCATAAGGACTCTAGTTGGCTCAAAATGACACTAATTGGTTCATATTTAGTTTGATCAGACTTAATGGGTATAATGTGCTTAGTTCGTCATAATTAGTCTATTCAGACACTAATTGGAGTGATTGAGGGTCCATTTGGTGTTAGTGGATATAATTGGCTTATTTCAACTTAAGAAGTATAATTGGGTCAACATGACTCACACTAGGTCATAATTAGTCCTTCTAGACCCAAATGGGTTTAATGGGCCCAATTATCCATAACTAGTGTTAATAGGACAAAATGACACTAAATGGGCCATATTTGGTTTGTTCAGACCTTAATGCTTATCATGGGCTTATTTCTCCTATTGAGTCTAATTGAGCCATAATGGTACTAAATGGTTAAAAATTAGTATAATCAGATGTTAATGTCAGTAATTGAGGAAGAATGGGTCTTAGCGGTGCTTAATGGGTCCAAATGGTGGTAGTGGATATAAAGGGCATAATTCTCGTTAAAAAGTCTAATTGAGGCAAAATGACACCAACTAGGTCATAATCAGTCCCATTAGACCCTGATGGGTTTAATGGGCCAATTTCTTCGTAACGAGTCTAATTTGGTCAAAATGCCACTACATGGGTCAGAGTTAGTGCAACTACATGTTAATACGACTAATTGAGGTAGAATGGGTCTTAATTGTCCTTAATGGGTCCATCTACACTTATTGGGATATTGGTTTCTATTTGGTATAATCGAATCAATTGGATCAAAATGACAATAAATGTATTGTAATTAGTCTGCCCTATTAGGTTAATAGGACTCATTTATCCATAAGGATTCTAATTGGTTGAAAATGGCACTAATTGGTTCATATTTAGTATGATCAGACTTAATGGGTAGAATGTGCTTAGTTCGTCATAATTAGTCTGTTCAGACATTAATTGGAGTGACTGAAGGTCCAATTGGTGTTAGTAGATATATGTAATACCCCAAATCCACACATTACATATAACACATATTTCATATATAAAATACATGTTTTCCCTACATAGGTCCTCGATACAAGGGTCTATAATATAAAATACACAGCTTAAAAATTCCAAAAGTACAAGCTCTTGCATCCTATCATCTATGCTTCCAAAAACAGCTAAGCATATAGGGAAGTAATTCACACAATACTCTTTCCCTTATCATTACCTGCACACATAATTTTGGAAACACGAAAATGAGGGTTAGACATGAATGTCTAGT
>NW_020203670.1:0-1390 GCF_001531365.2 Cynara cardunculus var. scolymus | reverse complement strand
CGGATGGGTAGCTCACAACCCTCAATCATGATAGTGCAGTTTTCAAATACGTAATTAACAGATACTTGACCGTTAGCAGTATCAACTACTAATTTATCGTCAAGTGGCACATAATTCATACGAGCACATAAGGCAAATGATGGGGATAAAAACGAGAAGTTTGCACCCGAATCAAATAACACTTTAGCATGTAAGGAGTTCACGAGATATGTACCTGTTACTACATCAGGTGTAGTTTTCTGCTTCATGTTTGGTCATTTGAAAAGATCGTCCCCGCGCCCCACCCGTTGCTCCTCTGTCCATATTTGGTCTTCCTCGAACCAGCAATGTATTGCTCCCCATGGTTAACTGTGGGGCTTTCATTTGTGGACAATTTGGCCTGAGATGATCTGGAGAATTACAATTAAAACATCTTTTAACTATCGGGCAGTCATTCGATAAATGACCTGTTTCACCACATCTATAACATTTCCTTAGCCCAATCCTACATTCTCCCTGATAGATTTGATGGCATCGGGGACATATCCTTTTATTGAATCTTTGTATGGGCCTGTTCCCAAACTTTACAGCTTTTGGTCCTTTGTATCCAGTTGATGGACCTTCCCATTTCCTCTTTTCTATYACTTTCCCTTCTTCTTGTCTGTTTTTTGTTTCTTTCTGTTACTTCCGCCGCATCAACAGTTGATGAAAATGTAGCTGGATTCATGGCTATAAAAAATTCTCGGATTGATGGTTTCAATCCCCAAATATACCTTTCCACTTTTCTAGATTCTGAGGAAATATAATGTTCTGCAAACCTTGAAAGTTCAATGAATTTCTCTGTATATTCCCTTACCGTCCTGTTTCCTTGTTCCAATTTCAGAAAATCTTCTTCCATTTGTCTAACAGCAGCTTTTGGGCAAAACTGCTCCTTGAATCTGTTGACAAACTCTAGCCATGTCATAGTCTGCAAAATGTCTGTTCTGGCTAAAGATTCTACTTCCCACCAAAATAGCGCATTCGATTTTAACACCGAGACTACAAATCTAACTTTGTCTGTTTCAGCACATCGGATGGTATTGAATATAGACTCCATTTCCTTGATCCAACACATAGCCTTGATTGGATCTCTTTCTCCCGAGAAGGTTGGTGGTTTACATGTTAGAAACATCTCTATATCTCCTTCCTTGTTATTGGTAATTGGGATTGATGGAGTAACTTCAATTCTGCCTGTCTCCATTCTTGCAGGATTCCTTAAGATAGAAGTCAAGGTTTCCCTTAGCTTTCCCATTTCTTCAGCTAATATGTCTCTTGTTATATATTCTGGGTGAGACATTTGTTCTTGATTCATATTTTCAGAGTTTGATTTCTGGCTGACTTATTCTGCCTCTGGTCTGCCCTCTACCTTTGC
>NW_020203669.1:2257-17646 GCF_001531365.2 Cynara cardunculus var. scolymus | reverse complement strand
AAATTTCCGCGAAAATGCCCAGTTTTCTAGTAGTGATAACTTAAAATAGTTATAATGATAATATACAATACATATAAATACGTGTGTGTAATAAACATATATATATATATATATATATATATAGGAGCTCATTCAAGGAAGAACTGACTAGTTTGTTGTAACTGCGAAATCCAATCTCAACCATAAATCAATAGATAAATTAGGAAATTTATAATTTTGGTAATTTTGAATTAAAATTTAATGCAAGGACATTTTAGGTATTTTTTCTCCTCCCTCCTCTCCTCTCTCTTCGTCCTCCGGCCACCGTCCTCCGGTGATACCAATGTGATATCTAAAAATATTGACTATGTTAAACAAAAGACATATTGTGATACCCACGCATATATAAGATGCATTGTGATACCATTGTGTTACATCTTCGATTGACCACACAAACGACCTCAGTGTGATACTCAAGCACATATATGATGCATTGTGATACCATTGTGGTATCACCGGAGGACGGTGACCGGAGGACGAGGGACGGAGAGAGAAGAGAGGAGAGAAGAGAGTTTTAAAATACCTAAAATGTCTTTGCATTAAAATTTTAATTCAAAATTACCAAAATTATAAATTTCTTAATTTATCTATTGATTTGTGGTTGAGGTTCGACCTCAAGATTACCACAAACTAATTAGTTCTAATTTGATTAGGCCCTTATATATATATATATATATATATATATACTAGGTTCGATCCTGTGTATTACACGGAGTATTTTGAAAATATTAAATTATGTCAAGAACTTATCTTACAGATATGAATGATCATCGAAAGTACGATATTACTTCAGACCTGTACTCTTGAAATGATTCTGAATAATAACTCTGAAGAATGACTCTTCAGACTTGAATTTAGAAATGAAACTATATCAATAATTAGTTAAAATGACTATATCAATAACTACATCTTCCGACGGAATATAATTTTTTATTATAAAAACTATTATTCGTCAGAAATTTTGAACTTCTTTTAAATATATATTTTTGGAAGGAAAAAAATATAAACAATACTTCTTTGAACATTACCGATAGATTTCAGACGGAATTTGCATTTAATGGCGGAGGGTTTTCCGACGGCAATATCCGTCGGATAGTTGTTTTTTCTACGGATTTTTCCGTCGGAAAAACCACATTTTTTAGTAGTGATCAATCAAATGGGTATAATTGAACAATTGTAAATTGTGTCTAGATACGTCCAAATGAGTCTAATCGAACCACTAATGTAAATTGTGTCTTGATACGTGTTTAGGCGGGAAAACAAGAAAACCATCTCACCAGAAGATAACACGTGTCACCCAAGTTACTTATTATATATATATATATATATATATATATATATACTAGTGGTGTACCTGTGCGATGCAGTGCAGGTAAATCACAATCCGGAAACATTAGTTTGGCCTTGAATCATGAGTTTGTGTGGTTATTTTACAAGTCAAGTAATATATAAAGTTGAAGGTTAATATGGTGTATTAACAAGATCGAATGAAAAAAAAATTACACACATGTCGGGTTTCTGAACCCATCTACTCAGAGTTCATTACAAAACTTGAAATTCTTGACTGAACAAAGAAATACAATCATTTGTAAAATAATGTTCATCCGTATATCCAAACTATTGTTTGTTTTTTGTGATGCACTCATCCGTAAATGTTTCCTGCAAAACAGTGCAATGGTTTTAATAGAAACATATGGTACCAAATGTGTAATAATATAATTGTTGAGTATACCTTATTCATCATGTAAAACTTCTTGATAGGCAAACTGGAATAGTTAAGCAGAAATAAGAAAGCATATATTCTTTTATCTTCGAATCATGCAAACAATTTGGACCCTAACATGTTTTCCAAACAATGCTTGGTCTCTAACGTGTTTTCGAATCATGCAAACACAAGAAGAACCATAAGTCATTTCTAATTGGACCCTAACATGTTTTCCAAAGAATGCTTGCCTGACTTATGATGGCTTAGGGCCTCGGCTTATGTAGTCTTAAGTCATTTCTAATTGGACCCTAACAACTGTTATATGTGGGATACCTGCGATGCTAACAAAATGCAAGTAGATGGAAAATAGACGGTATTTACCATATCAATCTTTTTGACTAAGCATTTTCAAGTAAGATGAAATGGAAATATAACATGATCAACTAAGAACTTACTTATATCACTCTTTGCATGCTAAGAGTCATATACGGATAACTACAAATAACAATTTCTTCACAAAGTGTAACAATTCTAATATTAGGAATTGGTTGTCTGTGAATTCACGAACATTTTTAGCAAAGCATGAATGAGATCTTTGCATGTAATGAAGAAAATACATTTCAAAGCATGAAAAAGGAAAACAGTTCATGTACCTCCCGTATGCGGTCCAAGGGTCGAATGTTGTCTATTGTGTCCAAAGATAGTGAAAGCCTCCGTGCAAGCAAAAGATCTATAACATATCAACAAACCGATTAATAAGATGGTATTGTGTGCATTACAGCAGTCACAGGGAGTGTGTATAAGATGGTATGGAAATAGAATGTAGTCTCAAACATGTGTCCATATGTGCATGTGTGTGTATTCCTACAGTACCAAAGTCCATTCATGAATAAGGTGCATATAATCAAGGCATATCACCATTTTAGAAGCTGATTTTTAGCTACAAAACAACCCCATACCTACTGATCTTTAGCAACAAAACAACCCCTTCAGGTGCTGATTTTTACACACAAAACCGTCCCTTTAGCTACCACTTTATAATACTTTTGAGTGCCTAATCTCTAATACTTTCCAGCATTTGATAATAGCCCCCTAGGACACCTTACACAACCCCTAAAATAGTCCCTTTAGCTGATTTCGGGCCTGCACAGTCCATATAGTTGCTGAATTTTTATCTGCAAAACTGCTTCTTTAGGGGCTGATTTTTAGCCACAAAACAGCCCCATAGCTGCTAATCTTTAGCAACAAAACAACCCCTTTAGGTGCTGATTKTTACACACAAAACCGTCCCTTTAGCTACCACTTTTTAAAAATTAATTGAGGAGTGCAATGTATTATGACACATGTCATATGCTTGCATTATCCAAACACAATCCCAAAGCATAAGAACATGGATCAATTTTAATGATTTGTGTAAATAGCAGGATTTGTGCAAGTAGCATTTGGAACAATGATTAAACGATTTTGATCAAGAGAAAGTAGTGACGAAGAGAGAAAGACAGGTACTATAAGCTACTTTTTCCAAACATTTCTTATTGACACATGCACAAGAAAAAGAATGTGTATATATTGACAGTTGTTTAAAGAACCATAGTGTTTTTATGCAAATGATTTATCTATGCCACTTTAACACATAAGCATCAACAGTCGGTCCATACATGACATAGCAAATGATGGATTTATGGGGAAGCATTATGTATTCATTAGTAACAACCAACTTACCTTTTTACAGCATAAACTTGAATCCCAACTTTTCTGCMGCTAAATTGAAAATATCCAGAAAAGCAGATGATTTGTGATCCTAACAAGTATGTATGTAAATGTGGCCCGCTGGTATTTATAGGCAACATGGTTTTCAACAGATTAGCTCATGCCAACATATATTTGCTTATCACAAGTAAACTATATTTCCATTGTAGGTTTTCTAACAGGTGTACAACTACGTTGATCGATCCTTATATTCAGATATCTTACTTCTTCTTCCAATGACACGCAGAAATTATCATCAGATTCTTCTCAGCATGTTAGGTCTGCTCTGGCCTCTATTATAATGGGCATGGCCCAAGTTTTAGAAAAAGTAAGGATGTTATATATTTGTCTTTGCAAGATTGGTTGTCTTGATGAATTTATTACAGTATTTCTTGAAACGAATGATCAAGCAACAACATAACAACAATCTAGTATTTCTTGACAAAAATGTACTGTTCATACTGTTAATAAAGAACCCATGTGCAGAAAATGCATTTGAAACAGCAGGAGAGATTGTTGAAACATGTGCAGAAAATACATTTGAGAGTACTTGCCTATGACTTAGGGGTCGTTTACCAAACACTTACCCGGGTAAGCGCTTACCAAGTTATGTTACCTCACCCGATGAATATGGTAAGGACCAAGAATCTTACCCAGTAAGAGCGAGACAAGGACCATAAATCTTACCCGGTAAGTAAGGGCGACGACTCTTACCATGGTAAGGGCTTACCGGGTAAATTGTTGCATATGATGTTGTTTTCGTGGACTAAAATATTACACGCTAAGTAAATAATAATGTTAAATTTTACCGGTAAACACTTATTGGGTAAGTGTTTGGTAAACGACCCTTTAACCATGTGCAAACTTAATGGAAATGAATATGGCAGTTGAAACAACAAGACAAAACAGTTGAAACTACATGACCTTGTGTGTGTGTGTATAAGATGAAATGGAAAACAACAAGGGTAACACAAAATAGGCCACGGAATTTGAAAGAAATCAGCAAATACCAACATAAAAAAAGCAAGAACAAAAACAATATCTCAATAACGTAAAAAGTTTTAATCACCATAAATGATCTTGGAAAGAACAACAATGAGCACCAACACATTATAGGTATAGTTTATGTGTCTATCATCAAAGGGAAACATCCATAGCCCAAATTAGGACTGATGTAGCAGCAACACAAGGTCATGTAGCAGTCAACATGATCAACATTATGTTGCAAGGTAACATGATCAACATTATGTTGCAAGGTAACATGATCAACATAATATATGGTATGTTTATTGTTACCATACCCCTGTGCCTGCTGCAATGTTGTTTATTGTTGCAGAACAGCAGGGGTATGTCAACAGCAGGCAACAGGCACAAGGTAACATGATGTTGTACCTAAACACACACACACATAAGGAGTAGTTTGCTGTTTTGAACAAGTCTACTGTTTTAAAAATAATTAATGTTGCTGCTGTATCTAAACATACACACATACACACACATAAGATGAACATTGGTTTTGGACAAAGCAGGGTTAGTTGCATATCTGTGCATACACACACATAAGTGAAATGGAAAGAGCTTCTTGTTTCTGTGTGTGTGCATAAGATGAAATGGAAACAGATGTTTCTGTTTATGTGTGTGTGCATAACTCCAAACCAAAACAGACCCAAAAACAGCAGCTAACCATAAGGCCATCACCATTCTGCGTGTATGCATAACTCCATAGGCATGTTTACGTGGTTTAGATCAAAATAGGCATGTAAACAGGTTATACTTAAGCTTAATGTAAATTGGCAACCATGAAGTATGTAAGCAAGATATAAACAGTAGTATTATTACATGAACATGTTGTTCAGATGGTGAAATGTTGTTCAGATGGTCTTGACCAGCTTACATATGTATGTACATGCATAGATACATAGATAACTGTACATGACAGCAGCAGCAGGCACAGGGGTATAACAACCAAACAACCCTTTACAACTTGTTTGCAGAATTTACATTAACTTGATTTTGCAACTTATACCAAACAAGAATGCAGTCCCAAAATAAAGTAGATGATCATTGTTGTATATGTCAAGAAACAAATATAGCATCAAATTCTAAACATACATCCATTTAACAAACAAATTCATCACCAAACCAACATTCGCCTAATTATCTATAACAATACATAATAAATAGGTTCATTATATTATATAATGAGTTCATTAATCTGGAATGAAATGTAGGCTTTTAGGGTGCGTTTGGTGCGCAGACAGGACAGGACAGGATAGAACAGGACAAGACAGAACATGACAGGACAGGACAGCTGTTCAGCGTTTGGTAAGACATGACAGGACATGACAGAATTGGTTAAAATGACCAATTTACCCCCTGAGCTGTTTAGTGTTAAAATGATCAATTTACCCTAATCACGATTCTTTCAATCGTCATCCATCTCGTTCTCTTCTCTGCTCCACATCCTCGTCGGACAACAACTTCCTCTTTGCAATCGATTTGCAAGCATAATGTTCACCCGTAGCTTTCTCTATATAAAGAAACGTAATGCCAAACTGCCCTTGTCCTAATTTCTTCCCCAAAGTGAAAAACTCCTTCCCCATTTCACCTCAATCTTTTCTCAAGAAACCCTTTTCCACTTTTAACATAAAGATCCAGTTTTCACTAGTTTGCTCAATGAAAAGTAAAGATCCAACTTCAATATCAAAAAAACCCCCAAAAAATAGTCAAACCCACTTCAATTGACTCCAAATTTGTCAAAATAAGATCATAATCTTAACTCAAACATGAACTGAAATCAGTCAAACCACCAAAAATCAAAAGCAGACTCAATTGATCCAATCCAATCCAATAAACACCAAACAGTTTCTTTTATTCTCAGTCTTATTATTTACTACTTAATACCTCCAATAAACACCCCAAGTGATAAACACTCTCCCGATAAGGCATATTGAAATTTCAAGTTATTGTAGTTAGTTTCTCATTACAAACCACCATAGTAAAGCTCATATATCTCTAATTAGTTAAAAACATGCTAGCTACAGATTTTGCACATTTATTATGGAACCATAGTAAAGCTCATACATATATATGCCTCAAATAGAGTGTATATATACACACACACATACACATCAAATATGTACTCTACATCAAATAAGTCAAATGTTTTAAAAATATGAACATGTAACAGCTGATGTATCTAAATACACACACATAAGGAGTAGTTTGTAATTTTGAACAAGTCAAGTGTTATATGTTTATCTTCATCACTTTACACAACAACACAACAGAGACAGTATGATTAGAGTCTCTCACCAAGTTAGAGTATTATTACATTAATAGTTGCTGTATCTAAACACACACATTGTGCACACAACAACAGTAATACAAAAGCAAAGAACATTTAAAACAAGGCTAATAACATACTAAGAAAAATTACAAAAAAATCCAGATTTGGAGGACCAACCAACTATATGAAAAGATTATCAATCAATCACATACTAAAAAAAATTATCAATAAAAAAGGATTCTTACCTCAAAGATGTAAATAGCCTTGCTTCATCAATCGGTCAAACCAAAAATAAGAGAAAAGGAAGTTAAAATCTCATGTGGTTGCAAAAATAAAAATTGAAATAGAAATCAATATTGTTTTGAAGAGCATACCTCCAAATTCTAGGGTTTTGAAGAACCTGTGAGATTAAATCAACAGGGAGGAGGGAGTTATATGTATCAATGAGGTTGTGGTACATCAAATCCCTTTGATTCATGAAATCGCACATCTTCTCGAGGTGATACATCCAAACCATCATTGTTATGTTAAACGAGATCTGTAAGGAAGAAAGATATCGACTATCTAACCCAAAATGTTTTGATCGTATGTGACAAAAATCACAGAAGAAGAAAACTTTTGGTCTTGGTGGTTTTCGTCGTAGAGATAGGATCCTGAAGAAGAAGAAATCGGCCTAAATGAGTATTTTTAAAAGCCTGATAAGAAAGCTTGGTTTGACCCAATATTGCATGAAAGGCCTGTACATTATGTATAAAAATTTGTAATTAAGAGTTTTTTGAATATCTTGCATAAAACAATTGTAACTTATATGTTATAAAAGTTGTAATTAAAATATTAACCAAAATAATTATATATATAATATAAATATATATAATAATAATAATAATAATAATAATATATAAGATGATAATTGAGTTTGACATTTTGGTGGATATTAAAGCAATTCCAATTTCCTATATATTCAACACCCTCTATCAAATCTTTATTAAGGGTTACATTAACACTTCCTTTGTCTATTCTTTTAAGAAGTGTAACTTTTTGAATTACAAGATTGAAGTGAACCCTGGAATGAAGCCACGTATAGTTGTCTGGAAACATGCAGCAACCCACGCGTCGTCTTCGCTCTACCGCCATGGACTACGTGCGCACATCAGCCGTCTTTATCAAAACCAATCTCTCACATCGACTTATCGTTTCTCCAAGAAGCGCATTCAAAAACACACGCAAATCTTACACTGTGACAAGATGATGAACATATTGGCTCTCGGTCTTGTTCTAACGTCACTGGTTACAGGAGCGGTGTGGTCTCCTCCTCCGCCTCCTGACAACCGTGAGGAGGTGATCGTGAAAGGAGGCCACCGTGTCATCGTAGTTGAATACGAGAAAGAAGGCGACGGCAACACTAAGGTATTGATTTCACCACACGACCCTTCTGCTTCTGGGGTTGATTCTACAGACACTTGTCATTCCGCCGACGGAAACCCGCCGGTGGATGATGCAGAAGCCAAGTTCTCCCGCCCTAGAGAGCTTGTTTGTGATGCTTTTGGTAAGTGTAAGCATAAGATTGCAAACGCTTTCGGGAGAACAAAAGACAAGGTTTCTGATACGGCTCAAGACATCGAAGAACATGCCAAGGAGGCTGCGAGTGGAGCCGTTGGGAAAGCCAAAGACACAGTTTATGGATACGAAGAACGTATGAAAGGGGCTGCGAATGAAGCATTTGGGAAAGGCAAACAGGCTGCCAAAGATATCAACGAGGCCAAATCCAAATTAGCTGAGAAAGTATCGGAAAAGATTGAAGGGATAGAAGATAAGGCCAAGGGGGCTGCAATTGGAGAGTCGTTAGACAATGCGAAGGACAGCATCGCTCAAGGAATCGGCAAGGCCAAGAAGGTCGCCGGAGATGTGATGGAGACAGTAAGAGATAGCGCAACGAAAGCGAAGAGTTTCGATATGGTGGATTCACCCAAGAGAATAGGAGAAGATATACAAAGAAACGTAAGTGGGAGAGTTGAAGAAGGCGCTGAACATGTGATGGAACAAGCCAAAGAAGCTGCAGCAAATGTGCAAAAAGTAGGGCAGAAGAGTTTGGGTGAAATCATAAGCAAACTAAAAGAAGTGATGTATGATGTTTTTTGGTACATGGTGTCTCCTGAAAAGGTAGATGCAGTGGTGGGTTTGATTCATATGTTGGGGTTCTCGACTGCTTACGGGATGTGTATGTGGGTAACGTTTGTTTCCAGCTATATTTTGGGAAGATATCTGCCAAGACAGCAGTTTGGAATGGTCCAAAGCAGGATATACCCAGTCTACTTCAAGGCCATGGCTTATTGTGTTGGGGCTGCTTTGTTGGGGCATCTTGTGAGTCGGAGGAAGGAGAGTTTGTCCAGCATAAAGGAGATCTTTCAGGGTTTGAGTCTTCTTTCTGCACTCTTGATGGTTTTAATCAACATGATCTGGTTGGAACCAAGATCGACCAAGGTACGTAGTAGACAGAAGTCATCTTCATCCTAACAGGGTAGAACCAAACATTTGTGTCATTATGACGTTTTTAGGCGTGAACTGCTAGTCATTTTATACGATATTGTTTGAAAAATAAGTTTTTATAAAACTAGTTTTTTGTAAAAAGCTGTCTAGAATTGGAATGTCCAATAGATAAGACATTTTGTTTTAAAAGTTTGTACGACACTCTTGGATAGGGTACAAAAGTGTTTGGTCTAATAAATCGTATGTCCTGTAACGGAACCTAAGACGAACATTTTTGGTGTCCTCTAACCTCGATTTGGTTTATTGTTTCATAACTTGAAACTATTAGTGTTTTGGGGGAACAATTATACTTGAAAAAGTTTAAAAAATTGTGAAAGAGCTTGATATTCTGAACCGAGTACATATGACATGTTACTGATCAATAGCAAAGTCTTAGTCTTCGATAAATAAAATCATGTGAATAATACCTCAATTAATGTAAAAGTTCTCTCATCTCTGGCCATGTATGGGTTCTCATCTCATTATGTCTATATGTAATATGTGCGAGTGTGTGTGCTTTTTTTGTATGTATATTGTGGAATGAAGTTGATAGTTGGATACATGCAGGTGATGTTTGAAAGAATGAAGATAGAAAAGGAGGAAGGAAGAGGGATAGCTGGTGCAGTTAGAGAGGGGATAGCAGATAATGGTAGTGATACGGTGGTGAGGCCGCCTGCAAATGTAGCGGCAGAGAGGCAAGATGTTTTGAGGATGAACGAGAAGTTAAAGAGGTTGAACTCATACTCGTCTGCGCTGAATGTGTCGACGCTAGTGGTGCTCACTTGGCATATGGCTTACATGGGCCAACGCCTTCAAGCGACACGGTAACTAGCTAGTCTTGATTCAGTTATAGCCACCTTTCAATACAGATGGGCAGGAGGGATACGATGATCATGTTTCTATATATAGTTATTAATATTCTACTACTTAGGACCTGCTAGCTTCTTTAATTATTGTTTTGTTAAATACTTGAATGTACGTGTTTTGTGTTTGTTTAATTAGGAATTAAGGGCAGTTTGTTGCCCCTGGTTCTCTTAAGTTTTAGATTTTCATGGTGCTATCAAGTTCATATTACTTTGCACTTCGTGATGTTATGGTTGGTTGTGGATGTGATGTTGAAACATGTTCTAATTTCCTTTTATATATGTCACAAACATGTCTGGCGGAAGAGATCTTCACATACATGTAAATGTGTACAGACTATATATATAAAACTTGAATATAATTGTGTAAATGTGTACAGACTATATATATAAAATTTGAATACAATTGAGATATTTATGGATGTAGAAGATCATCGTTTAGTCGATCATTATTATTGGGACATGGGATGATAAGAGACTATACAAAACTTAAATTAAAAAACAATTAAAATATTTATGGAATATACTCAATATTATTGGGACAAGAGAGTTTTGAGTTTAAGGTTGTAACTTATTATATTCCCATGACACGTGTCACATAAAATCGAAGAATTAAAAAGTCTAATAAAAAATCGAAGAATTAAAAGAGTAGGTCGGGACAAAGAAACGGAAAACTGAAGTTGTACGGATAGATCAATTTGTACCGAAACAATTGGTACCGAAATTTAATGGGATTGAAACGAGGACCAAAAACTGAACTGTATGTACAAATTCGGTATTAGTTCGGTTTCAGTTTTGGTTCGGCAATTTCAGGACTAGGACTATCTACGACCGGAAATTGAAAGGGGGTAAAGAAACAACCAAAACCACTCGCAAATTAATTGCAAAAGTTCAACAACCAAAGGGAATGGGAGCCGATTTTCGAGGTGCTCGAAACCGTATAAGCAAAGGGTATAAGAGCCGATTTTTTGATTGATGGTGATTGGGACCAATTTTTTTGATCAAGGAAATAGTTATGGAGAATGTTTTAAGAGAAGATATGGATTAGTTTATGAGAAATTATAATTAGTTTAGGAGAAGGTAAGAATTAGTTTAGGAAAAGATAGAAATGGAATAGGAATAATCAAGGTCCACAAAAACTAGTGCTATATAAGAATTAACAAATGGAACAAATCTCGTCATGCTAGTCATGGGTACACCGTGAACAGGAATGATGTCTTGCAATTTTTGGCACTATGAGGGTACAAATCATCTCTTCTCTTGAGAATCATATAATACTAAGCTAGAACAATGTCAACACATATAGAAAAATTAGGGTTTTTTGATTGAGGATGACAATAATAGAGACTAAGATGACTTTAGTTTACACTCTAACATGCATAAGAATGATGATACTCTAAAATTTGGTATATCGTTGCACAACAACGTACAACACGGTTTCTGTTAAATTCAATTTCAATCAAGTAACATTGAATAATACAATAAGAACAACAATCTAGATCTCAAATCATCATGTATATTGATAAATTCTCTCAATACATGTTTTTCTCTCTAACTTCTCTCTAGAATTACTATGACTTCTTCTTAACAACTAAACTAGCAAGAACTATTTATATGGTTGACTTTCTTTACTCATGTTGACTTTCACTTTGAGTCCTTCATTCTTCAAAGTAATCTTTGTAATCGGTGATCTCGGATGTAATAATATTTGACCTAACAGTCTCGTCCTTTGGATTCGAGATCACATTCTTTAAAAACAAATTTGTTTGTCTTCATTTCAACAAATCTTTGTTTTTAACAATCTCCCCAATAAAGACGATCCAACTTTGTATAAGATTAACCTGAAAAGTAACAATCTCTTTAAAAAAAAAAAAACAAAACAGACTTTTCAGATCAAAATCTTCAACTTGAAATCATCTTGAGATAGTCTTCAACAATCATCAATTAACACATCTTCAAGATAAATCTTTTCAGTCAACAGATAAGCTTCAGACATTTAGGCTTGAGGATTTGACACTACGTGTACTAAGCTCAACACCCATATATCATGAAAGAATCTAGTGTTATGAACAAACTTCTTCAAACAACTTTAACGAATATGTCAACAATAAGTCTCAACAAGCCAACACCAATATTTTAAAACAATACCAACCTTCAAATCATCTACAACCTTTAAATCCAATGGCTTTTCAACCTTTGATTCAAAAGATTTAGATACAATTCATCTTATCAAAAAAAACTGATTCAACAATTTACCAGTTAAGCTTCACTTTTGAACATCAACACTAGTCACAAAGTTAAGCTTCACTTTTGAACATCAACACTAGTCACAAACATCTTTGAATATAATTTCTTCCTCATACATTTGAATAATCTTTTTATATCTATGCATCATGTATTCCTCTTCTCTTATTGTCTTTGATATTATTTGTCCCCTCCTTGTAACTATTAGAAGAATCCATAACATCATGAATAATCAAAGAATTTAACAAATCAGCTTTGGCTATTCTCAAACATCGTTAGACAAACTTGATTTCTCCCCCTCAGAAAGATATCTCTATCAGAACAAATTTCTTCCCCTTAAAAATAAATGTTTTTCATCACAAGCAATCTATCCCCCTTGAAAATTGGGTATTCATTTAACATAAAATTATATTTAGCAACTATTATCACAACAATTAAATAATTGTTTGCCCTATGTTTAGAGTTGGCATTGATTTGTCTCTGATAGGACTTCCAGTTATCATTGAAGTAAAGTTATAGAACTAACTTCTCAAACTGTTTAGCAATATCACAAAGTTATGAAATGTGAATCACTAAGACTCGAGAATCTGGATATGTAAAAGAAAGTATTGTCATTAAAGCTCAAGATAGACTCAATGTGCATGATTGAGGTGTGAAGGTTGGGGCAAACTTCCATCTTTTTTTAATATCTAAGTTTTCCAAATAAAAACTAGATAGATTATATGTTGCTTCCCCGAGAAAAATGAAGTTAAGAAAGAAATGAGTAGCTAGTAGGATTAAATCAAGAGTTGACATGGGCTTATTGCCTGTTTCAATGATGGTCATGAAAGAATTATGAACCAACATTAATGTGGTTGCGCAACTTGAAGTGGTTGGGACAGGGTTTTCTTTTCTTTTAACTCTATTCTCTCACCCTCTATTTTTAATAAAAATCCTCACTACTAGCCGAACTCTTATTTACATTTTTCTACTCAGCATGATGAGATTTCTCAATCGTATGAGTTATATATCTTTTATTTAACACCCCTCACCTCTCAATCACTCAAGAATTATTTATTGGGTAGAACTATCGGTTCTAGTAGCTCATTGAAGCACAGTTAATCCCACACATTGATTTTATGAAATGCATTCTAAAAATTCAACGATATTATACTTCGAAAAATTTCAAAAATCAATATTTGAATACGAGTCCTAAATTGATATGTTCAGAAATCAAAATACTGAAATGCAGGTTCTAAACAAAAAACTGTTTGTAAGTTAAAACAAATATAGAACTTATTCTAAACTGAGGGGTCGATAAGCTAAAACGTGAAAAATATATGTTTTGATTTGTCAAAGAAACAGATTCAAACGTTAAACAGAATAACTCAGTATGCATAGTGTTTACAAACAAATATTTCGTGATTCGAATGCTTAATTGTGAAGAACAAGTTACAATTAATAATATGAATAATAATTGAATCATTTATATGAAATGACGCACATTGAAACAATTACGATTTCAAACGAGTGTATTTCCACCGAAAATTTCAACGAATATGTAAGACGTGGAAATAACTAGGTCAATAAAATTTAACACATGGTAACTCAAGAATTAATATAAAATCAGAAAAGAAACAAATATGAGTAAGTTTCTTAGATTGAACTATCATGGTTCTTTTGAAAATTAAAATCTATTCACTTACAGAATATGGTACTTGTTGGGTTCAAGTTAGAGCGTTAAAGTTGTATTCAAGTTTCTCCTTAGAATAACTTTATTTTGTAATGGTGTAGTTTTACTATTCCTAGTATAAATAATATTTCCCTTTGTAATTGTCATTAACCAAGTCATTAGCAGAATTGTAATCAAGATTAGAGCTGTAAATTTTTCTCTCTCAATCTAATCAATCTTTGATAATTCTCTCTTTACTTTTATGTTCATCTTTGTGCGATTTATTGAACGATTTAATCAATCCGCTTGGTAAGACTTGATAAATTTTGTCTACTTGAGCGATTTATATCATTGATCGTATATTCCTTGGTGAATGAACGGATATTGATCTTTTTGATCGATTTTGTTGACTTTTCATCGATTTGTTTTTAAAAAGGACTTATACGTCTATTGACTTGTTGACTTTTTACGTCCGATCTTCATTTTGGAATTTTGACTAAGTGTTGAAAACCTCCGATTTGAGATTTTTTAAATCAAATTGATTTTTGTGCCTTATCCGTATTTGATTTTGCATAATCCGTGTGATTTGTGAATACTTTGTTAAAATCTGGTTAAGTCTTTTGAGCGATTTAAAGTTGCTTGTTGTCCGGACTTCTAATCCGGATAACTTGTTGAATATTCTATCTTTTTGACCGGACTTCCAATCCGGATAAGCTTGACCGGATTACTAATCCGGACAAGTGTGTGTGCATAATTTGTACTAAGTGTTGAATGAGTGAAAATTTTGTTTACATATTATCAGATATATTTTTGTAAACTGATTCTTTAATTCAAACTTTGAACTGCAGTTGATCCTAATTCATACAATTTGATACGATGAGTTCACGAGAAGCAATGGCTATTGGTACTGATACCAAGTCACCTGTTTTGTTTCGTGGTGACTATAATCAGTGGAGAGACAGATTCCTGAATTTTATTAAGAGAATGAAAGAAGGAGATCTAATCATGAAATCTTTAATGGAAGGTCCTGCTGAATACTTCATAGAAGTAGAAGTTGATATAATAGCAGGCTTACCTGCACAGAAAATTCCTAAACTGAAGCATCAATATACATCTGAAGAAAAGGAGAGAGCTAATGCTGATGTGTTGTGCAAATCTTATATGATGCAAGCACTGACTAATGATATCTACACCAGGTGACAGCATGTGGGTTCAAATCGAAAAGATAATGATGGGTTCGAAAGTGGGAACTCAACTGAAAATCACTAATTGTATTTCAGCATACAAAGAATTCAAGGCTAAAGAAGGTGAAAGTCTTGATGA